>NW_027618182.1:0-82783 GCF_964187855.1 Myxine glutinosa | reverse complement strand
CAAAAAGTGTTTTTTCCACACTAATACAAGTGCAAAAGTGGTTTCCTGCACCAACACAAGTGCGAAAAGTGGTTTTTCAACACTAACACAAGTGCGAAAAGTGGTTTTTCAACACTATCACAAGTGCAAAAAGTGTTTTTTCCACACTAATACAAGTGCAAAAGTGGTTTCCTGCACCAACACAAGTGCGAAAAGTTGTTTTTCAACACTATCACAAGTGCAAAAAGTATTTTTTCCACACTAATACAAGTGCAAAAGTGGTTTCCTGCACCAACACAAGTGCGAAAAGTGGTTTTTCAACACTAACACAAGTGCGAAAAGTGGTTTTTCAACACTAACACAAGTGCGAAAAGTGGTTTTTCAACACTATCACAAGTGCAAAAAGTGGTTTTTCCACACTAATACAAGTGCAAAAGTGGTTTCCTGCACCAACACTAGTGCGAAAAGTGGTTTTTCAACACTAACACAAGTGCGAAAAGTGGTTTTTCAACACTATCACAAGTGCGAAAAGTAGTTTTTCAACACTCACACAAGTGCGAAAAGTGGTTTTTCAACACTAACACAAGTGCGAAAAGTGGTTTTTCCACACTAATACAAGTGCAAAAGTGGTTTCCTGCACCAACACAAGTGCAAAATGTGGTTTTTCAACACTAACACATGTGCGAAAAGTGGTTTTTCAACACTAACACAAGTGCAAAAAGTGGTTTTTCCACACTAATACAAGTGCAAAAGTGGTTTCCTGCACCAACACTAGTGCGAAAAGTGGTTTTTCAACACTAACACAAGTGCGAAAAGTGGTTTTTCAACACTATCACAAGTGCAAAAAGTGGTTTTTTCCACACTAATACAAGTGCAAAAGTGGTTTCCTGCACCAACACTAGTGCGAAAAGTGGTTTTTCAACACTAACACAAGTGCGAAAAGTGGTTTTTCAACACTATCACAAGTGCGAAAAGTAGTTTTTCAACACTCACACAAGTGCGAAAAGTGGTTTTTCAACACTAACACAAGTGCGAAAAGTGGTTTTTCCACACTAATACAAGTGCAAAAGTGGTTTCCTGCACCAACACAAGTGCAAAATGTGGTTTTTCAACACTAACACATGTGCGAAAAGTGGTTTTTCAACACTAACACAAGTGCGAAAAGTGTTTTTTCCACACTAATACAAGTGCAAAAGTGGTTTCCTGCACCAACACAAGTGCGAAAAGTGGTTTTCAACACTAACACAAGTGCGAAAAGTGGTTTTTCAACACTAACACAAGTGCGAAAAGTGGTTTTTCAACACTAACACAAGTGCGAAAAGTGGTTTATCCACACTAATACAAGTGCAAAAGTGGTTTCCTGCACCAACACAAGTGCGAAAAGTGGTTTTTCAACACTAACACAAGTGCGAAAAGTGGTTTTTCAACACTAACACAAGTGCGAAAAGTGGTTTATCCACACTAATACAAGTGCAAAAGTGGTTTCCTGCACCAACACAAGTGCGAAAAGTGGTTTTTCAACACTAACACAA
Source organism: Myxine glutinosa (assembly GCF_964187855.1). Lineage (NCBI taxonomy): Eukaryota > Metazoa > Chordata > Myxini > Myxiniformes > Myxinidae > Myxine > Myxine glutinosa. The sequence continues at coordinate 81,272 of NW_027618182.1, read as the reverse complement.
GTGCGAAAAGTGGTTTTTCAACACTATCACAAGTGCAAAAGTGTTTTTTCAACACTAACACAAGTGCGAAAAGTGGTTTTTCAACACTAACACAAGTGCGAAAAGTGGTTTTTCAACACTAACACAAGTGCGAAAAGTGTTTTTTCCACACTAATACAAGTGCAAAAGTGGTTTCCCTGCACCAACACAAGTGCGAAAAGTGGTTTTTCAACACTAACACAAGTGCGAAAAGTGGTTTTTCAACACTAACACACGTGCAAAAAGTGGTTTTTCCACACTAATACAAGTGCAAAAGTGGTTTCCTGCACCAACACAAGTGCGAAAAGGGTTTTTTCAACACTAACACAAGTGCGAAAAGTGGTTTTTCAACACTATCACAAGTGCAAAAAGTGTTTTTTCCACACTAATACAAGTGCAAAAGTGGTTTCCTGCACCAACACAAGTGCGAAAAGTGGTTTTTCAACACTTAACACAAGTGCGAAAAGTGGTTTTTCAACACTAACACAAGTGCGAAAAGTGGTTTTTCCACACTAATACAAGTGCAAAAGTGGTTTCCTGCACCAACACAAGTGCAAAAAGTGGTTTTTCAACACTAACACAAGTGCGAAAAGTGGTTTTTCAACACTATCACAAGTGCAAAAAGTGTTTTTTCCACACTAATACAAGTGCAAAAGTGGTTTCCTGCACAAACACAAGTGCGAAAAGTGGTTTTTCAACACTAACACAAGTGCGAAAAGTGGTTTTTCCACACTAATACAAGTGCAAAAGTGGTTTCCTGCACCAATACAAGTGCAAAATGTGGTTTTTCAACACTAACACAAGTGCGAAAAGTGGTTTTCCACACTATCACAAGTGCAAAAAGTGTTTTTTCCACACTAATACAAGTGCAAAAGTGGTTTCCTGCACCAACACAAGTGCGAAAAGTGGTTTTCAACACTAACACAAGTGCGAAAAGTGGTTTTTCAACACTATCACAAGTGCAAAAAGTGTTTTTTCAACACTAACACAAGTGCGAAAAGTGGTTTTTCAACACTAACACAAGTGCGAAAAGTGGTTTTTCAACACTATCACAAGTGCAAAAAAGTGTTTTTTCCACACTAATACAAGTGCAAAAGTGGTTTCCTGCACCAACACAAGTGCGAAAAGTGGTTTTCAACACTAACACAAGTGCGAAAAGTGGTTTTTCAACACTAACACAAGTGCGAAAAGTGGTTTTTCCACACTAATACAAGTGCAAAAGTGGTTTCCTGCACCAACACAAGTGCAAAAAGTGGTTTTTCAACACTAACACAAGTGCAAAAAGTGTTTTTTCAACACTAACACAAGTGCGAAAAGTGGTTTATCCACACTAACACAAGTGCGAAAAGTGGTTTTTCAACACTATCACAAGTGCAAAAAAGTGTTTTTTCCACACTAATACAAGTGCAAAAGTGGTTTCCTGCACCAACACAAGTGCGAAAAGTGGTTTTCAACACTAACACAAGTGCGAAAAGTGGTTTTTCAACACTAACACAAGTGCGAAAAGTGGTTTATCCACACTAATACAAGTGCAAAAGTGGTTTCCTGCACCAACACAAGTGCAAAAAGTGGTTTTTCAACACTAACACAAGTGCGAAAAGTGGTTTTTCAACACTATCACAAGTGCAAAAAGTGTTTTTTCCACACTAATACAAGTGCAAAAGTGGTTTCCTGCACCAACACAAGTGCGAAAAGTGGTTTTTCAACACTAACACAAGTGCGAAAAGTGGTCTTTCAACACTAACACAAGTGCGAAAAGTGTTTTTTCCACACTAATACAAGTGCAAAAGTGGTTTCCTGCACCAAAACAAGTGCGAAAAGTTGTTTTTCAACACTAACACAAGTGCGAAAAGTGGTTTTTCAACACTAACACACGTGCAAAAAGTGGTTTTTCCACACTAATACAAGTGCAAAAGTGGTTTCCTGCACCAACACAAGTGCGAAATGTGGTTTTTCAACACTAACACAAGTGCGAAAAGTGGTTTTCAACACTATCACAAGTGCAAAAAGTGTTTTTTCCACACTAATACAAGTGCAAAAGTGGTTTCCTGCACCAACACAAGTGCGAAAAGTGGTTTTTCAACACTAACACAAGTGCGAAAGTGGTTTTTCAACACTAACACAAGTGCGAAAAGTGGTTTTTCCACACTAATACAAGTGCAAAAGTGGTTTCCTGCACCCAACACAAGTGCAAAAAGTGGTTTTTCAACACTAACACAAGTGCGAAAAGTGGTTTTTCAACACTATCACAAGTGCAAAAAGTGTTTTTTCCACACTAATACAAGTGCAAAAGTGGTTTCCTGCACCAACACGAGTGCGAAAAGTGGTTATTCAACACTAACACAAGTGCGAAAAGTGCTTTTTCAACACTAACACAAGTGCGAAAAGTGGTTTTCAACACTATCACAAGTGCAAAAAGTGTTTTTGCCACACTAATACAAGTGCAATAGTTGGTTTCCTGCACCAACACAAGTGCGAAAAGTGGTTTTTCAACACTAACACAAGTGCGAAAAGTGGTTTTTCAACACTAACACAAGTGCAAAAGTGGTTTCCTGCACCAACACAAGTGCGAAAAGTGGTTTTTCAACATTAGCACAAGTGCGAAAAGTGGTTTCCTTCACTAACACAAGTGCAAATTGTGGTTTTTTCAACACTAACACAAGTGCGAAAAGTGGTTTTTCAACACTAACACAAGTGCGAAAAGTGGTTTTCCACACTAATACAAGTGCAAAAGTGGTTTCCTGCACCAACACAAGTGCGAAAAGTGGTTTTTCAACACTAACACAAGTGCGAAAAGTGGTTTTTCAACACTATCACAAGTGCAAAAAGTGTTTTTCCACACTAATACAAGTGCAAAAGTGGTTTCCTGCACCAACACAAGTGCGAAAAGTTGTTTTTCAACATTATCACAAGTGCAAAAAGTGTTTTTTCCACACTAATACAAGTGCAAAAGTGGTTTCCTGCACCAACACAAGTGCGAAAAGTGGTTTTTCAACACTAACACAAGTGCGAAAAGTGGTTTTTCAACACTATCACAAGTGCAAAAAGTGTTTTTTCCACACTAATACAAGTGCAAAAGTGGTTTCCTGCACCAACACAAGTGCGAAAAGTTGTTTTTCAACACTATCACAAGTGCAAAAAGTATTTTTTCCACACTAATACAAGTGCAAAAGTGGTTTCCTGCACCAACACAAGTGCGAAAAGTGGTTTTTCAACACTAACACAAGTGCGAAAAGTGGTTTTTCAACACTAACACAAGTGCGAAAAGTGGTTTTTCAACACTATCACAAGTGCAAAAAGTGGTTTTTCCACACTAATACAAGTGCAAAAGTGGTTTCCTGCACCAACACTAGTGCGAAAAGTGGTTTTTCAACACTAACACAAGTGCGAAAAGTGGTTTTTCAACACTATCACAAGTGCGAAAAGTAGTTTTTCAACACTCACACAAGTGCGAAAAGTGGTTTTTCAACACTAACACAAGTGCGAAAAGTGGTTTTTCCACACTAATACAAGTGCAAAAGTGGTTTCCTGCACCAACACAAGTGCAAAATGTGGTTTTTCAACACTAACACATGTGCGAAAAGTGGTTTTTCAACACTAACACAAGTGCAAAAAGTGGTTTTTCCACACTAATACAAGTGCAAAAGTGGTTTCCTGCACCAACACTAGTGCGAAAAGTGGTTTTTCAACACTAACACAAGTGCGAAAAGTGGTTTTTCAACACTATCACAAGTGCAAAAAGTGGTTTTTCCACACTAATACAAGTGCAAAAGTGGTTTCCTGCACCAACACTAGTGCGAAAAGTGGTTTTTCAACACTAACACAAGTGCGAAAAGTGGTTTTTCAACACTATCACAAGTGCGAAAAGTAGTTTTTCAACACTCACACAAGTGCGAAAAGTGGTTTTTCAACACTAACACAAGTGCGAAAAGTGGTTTTTCCACACTAATACAAGTGCAAAAGTGGTTTCCTGCACCAACACAAGTGCAAAATGTGGTTTTTCAACACTAACACATGTGCGAAAAGTGGTTTTTCAACACTAACACAAGTGCGAAAAGTGTTTTTTCCACACTAATACAAGTGCAAAAGTGGTTTCCTGCACCAACACAAGTGCGAAAAGTGGTTTTTCAACACTAACACAAGTGCGAAAAGTGGTTTTTCAACACTAACACAAGTGCGAAAAGTGGTTTTTCAACACTAACACAAGTGCGAAAAGTGGTTTATCCACACTAATACAAGTGCAAAAGTGGTTTCCTGCACCAACACAAGTGCGAAAAGTGGTTTTTCAACACTAACACAAGTGCGAAAAGTGGTTTTTCAACACTAACACAAGTGCGAAAAGTGGTTTATCCACACTAATACAAGTGCAAAAGTGGTTTCCTGCACCAACACAAGTGCGAAAAGTGGTTTTTCAACACTAACACAAGTGCGAAAAGTGGTTTTTCAACACTATCACAAGTGCAAAAAGTGTTTTTTCAACACTAACACAAGTGCGAAAAGTGGTTTTTCAACACTAACACAAGTGCGAAAAGTGGTTTTTCAACACTAACACAAGTGCGAAAAGTGTTTTTTCCACACTAATACAAGTGCAAAAGTGGTTTCCTGCACCAACACAAGTGCGAAAAGTGGTTTTTCAACACTAACACAAGTGCGAAAAGTGGTTTTTCAACACTAACACACGTGCAAAAAGTGGTTTTTCCACACTAATACAAGTGCAAAAGTGGTTTCCTGCACCAACACAAGTGCGAAAAGGGTTTTTCAACACTAACACAAGTGCGAAAAGTGGTTTTTCAACACTATCACAAGTGCAAAAAGTGTTTTTTCCACACTAATACAAGTGCAAAAGTGGTTTCCTGCACCAACACAAGTGCGAAAAGTGGTTTTTCAACACTAACACAAGTGCGAAAAGTGGTTTTTCAACACTAACACAAGTGCGAAAAGTGGTTTTTCCACACTAATACAAGTGCAAAAGTGGTTTCCTGCACCAACACAAGTGCAAAAAGTGGTTTTTCAACACTAACACAAGTGCGAAAAGTGGTTTTTCAACACTATCACAAGTGCAAAAAGTGTTTTTTCCACACTAATACAAGTGCAAAAGTGGTTTCCTGCACAAACACAAGTGCGAAAAGTGGTTTTTCAACACTAACACAAGTGCGAAAAGTGGTTTTTCCACACTAATACAAGTGCAAAAGTGGTTTCCTGCACCAATACAAGTGCAAAATGTGGTTTTTCAACACTAACACAAGTGCGAAAAGTGGTTTTCCACACTATCACAAGTGCAAAAAGTGTTTTTTCCACACTAATACAAGTGCAAAAGTGGTTTCCTGCACCAACACAAGTGCGAAAAGTGGTTTTCAACACTAACACAAGTGCGAAAAGTGGTTTTTCAACACTATCACAAGTGCAAAAAGTGTTTTTTCAACACTAACACAAGTGCGAAAAGTGGTTTTTCAACACTAACACAAGTGCGAAAAGTGGTTTTTCAACACTATCACAAGTGCAAAAAAGTGTTTTTTCCACACTAATACAAGTGCAAAAGTGGTTTCCTGCACCAACACAAGTGCGAAAAGTGGTTTTCAACACTAACACAAGTGCGAAAAGTGGTTTTTCAACACTAACACAAGTGCGAAAAGTGGTTTTTCCACACTAATACAAGTGCAAAAGTGGTTTCCTGCACCAACACAAGTGCAAAAAGTGGTTTTTCAACACTAACACAAGTGCGAAAAGTGGTTTTTCAACACTATCACAAGTGCAAAAAGTGTTTTTTCCACACTAATACAAGTGCAAAAGTGGTTTCCTGCACCAACACAAGTGCGAAAAGTGGTTTTTCAACACTAACACAAGTGCGAAAAGTGGTCTTTCAACACTAACACAAGTGCGAAAAGTGTTTTTTCCACACTAATACAAGTGCAAAAGTGGTTTCCTGCACCAACACAAGTGCGAAAAGTTGTTTTTCAACACTAACACAAGTGCGAAAAGTGGTTTTTCAACACTAACACACGTGCAAAAAGTGGTTTTTCCACACTAATACAAGTGCAAAAGTGGTTTCCTGCACCAACACAAGTGCGAAAAGTGGTTTTTCAACACTAACACAAGTGCGAAAAGTGGTTTTTCAACACTATCACAAGTGCAAAAAGTGTTTTTTCCACACTAATACAAGTGCAAAAGTGGTTTCCTGCACCAACACAAGTGCGAAAAGTGGTTTTTCAACACTAACACAAGTGCGAAAAGTGGTTTTTCAACACTAACACAAGTGCGAAAAGTGGTTTTTCCACACTAATACAAGTGCAAAAGTGGTTTCCTGCACCAACACAAGTGCAAAAAGTGGTTTTTCAACACTAACACAAGTGCGAAAAGTGGTTTTTCAACACTATCACAAGTGCAAAAAGTGTTTTTTCCACACTAATACAAGTGCAAAAGTGGTTTCCTGCACCAACACAAGTGCGAAAAGTGGTTTTTCAACACTAACACAAGTGCGAAAAGTGGTTTTTCAACACTAACACAAGTGCGAAAAGTGGTTTTTCAACACTATCACAAGTGCAAAAAGTGTTTTTGCCACACTAATACAAGTGCAATAGTTGTTTCCTGCACCAACACAAGTGCGAAAAGTGGTTTTTCAACACTAACACAAGTGCGAAAAGTGGTTTTTCAACACTAACACAAGTGCAAAAGTGGTTTCCTGCACCAACACAAGTGCGAAAAGTGGTTTTTCAACATTAGCACAAGTGCGAAAAGTGGTTTCCTTCACTAACACAAGTGCAAATTGTGGTTTTTCAACACTAACACAAGTGCGAAAAGTGGTTTTTCAACACTAACACAAGTGCGAAAAGTGGTTTTCCACACTAATACAAGTGCAAAAGTGGTTTCCTGCACCAACACAAGTGCGAAAAGTGGTTTTTCAACACTAACACAAGTGCGAAAAGTGGTTTTTCAACACTATCACAAGTGCAAAAAGTGTTTTTCCACACTAATACAAGTGCAAAAGTGGTTTCCTGCACCAACACAAGTGCGAAAAGTTGTTTTTCAACATTATCACAAGTGCAAAAAGTGTTTTTTCCACACTAATACAAGTGCAAAAGTGGTTTCCTGCACCAACACAAGTGCGAAAAGTGGTTTTTCAACACTAACACAAGTGCGAAAAGTGGTTTTTCAACACTATCACAAGTGCAAAAAGTGTTTTTTCCACACTAATACAAGTGCAAAAGTGGTTTCCTGCACCAACACAAGTGCGAAAAGTTGTTTTTCAACACTATCACAAGTGCAAAAAGTATTTTTTCCACACTAATACAAGTGCAAAAGTGGTTTCCTGCACCAACACAAGTGCGAAAAGTGGTTTTTCAACACTAACACAAGTGCGAAAAGTGGTTTTTCAACACTAACACAAGTGCGAAAAGTGGTTTTTCAACACTATCACAAGTGCAAAAAGTGGTTTTTCCACACTAATACAAGTGCAAAAGTGGTTTCCTGCACCAACACTAGTGCGAAAAGTGGTTTTTCAACACTAACACAAGTGCGAAAAGTGGTTTTTCAACACTATCACAAGTGCGAAAAGTAGTTTTTCAACACTCACACAAGTGCGAAAAGTGGTTTTTCAACACTAACACAAGTGCGAAAAGTGGTTTTTCCACACTAATACAAGTGCAAAAGTGGTTTCCTGCACCAACACAAGTGCAAAATGTGGTTTTTCAACACTAACACATGTGCGAAAAGTGGTTTTTCAACACTAACACAAGTGCGAAAAGTGTTTTTTCCACACTAATACAAGTGCAAAAGTGGTTTCCTGCACCAACACAAGTGCGAAAAGTGGTTTTTCAACACTAACACAAGTGCGAAAAGTGGTTTTTCAACACTAACACAAGTGCGAAAAGTGGTTTTTCAACACTAACACAAGTGCGAAAAGTGGTTTATCCACACTAATACAAGTGCAAAAGTGGTTTCCTGCACCAACACAAGTGCGAAAAGTGGTTTTTCAACACTAACACAAGTGCGAAAAGTGGTTTTTCAACACTATCACAAGTGCAAAAAGTGTTTTTTCAACACTAACACAAGTGCGAAAAGTGGTTTTTCAACACTAACACAAGTGCGAAAAGTGGTTTTTCAACACTATCACAAGTGCAAAAAAGTGTTTTTTCCACACTAATACAAGTGCAAAAGTGGTTTCCTGCACCAACACAAGTGCGAAAAGTGGTTTTTCAACACTAACACAAGTGCGAAAAGTGGTTTTTCAACACTAACACAAGTGCGAAAAGTGTTTTTTCCACACTAATACAAGTGCAAAAGTGGTTTCCTGCACCAACACAAGTGCGAAAAGTGGTTTTTCAACACTAACACAAGTGCGAAAAGTGGTTTTTCAACACTAACACACGTGCAAAAAGTGGTTTTTCCACACTAATACAAGTGCAAAAGTGGTTTCCTGCACCAACACAAGTGCGAAAAGGGTTTTTCAACACTAACACAAGTGCGAAAAGTGGTTTTTCAACACTATCACAAGTGCAAAAAGTGTTTTTTCCACACTAATACAAGTGCAAAAGTGGTTTCCTGCACCAACACAAGTGCGAAAAGTGGTTTTTCAACACTAACACAAGTGCGAAAAGTGGTTTTTCAACACTAACACAAGTGCGAAAAGTGGTTTTTCCACACTAATACAAGTGCAAAAGTGGTTTCCTGCACCAACACAAGTGCAAAAAGTGGTTTTTCAACACTAACACAAGTGCGAAAAGTGGTTTTTCAACACTATCACAAGTGCAAAAAGTGTTTTTTCCACACTACAAGTGCAAAAGTGGTTTCCTGCACAAACACAAGTGCGAAAAGTGGTTTTTCAACACTAACACAAGTGCGAAAAGTGGTTTTTCCACACTAATACAAGTGCAAAAGTGGTTTCCTGCACCAATACAAGTGCAAAATGTGGTTTTTCAACACTAACACAAGTGCGAAAAGTGGTTTTCCACACTATCACAAGTGCAAAAAGTGTTTTTTCCACACTAATACAAGTGCAAAAGTGGTTTCCTGCACCAACACAAGTGCGAAAAGTGGTTTTTCAACACTAACACAAGTGCGAAAAGTGGTTTTTCAACACTAACACAAGTGCGAAAAGTGGTTTTTCAACACTATCACAAGTGCAAAAAGTGTTTTTTCCACACTAATACAAGTGCAAAAGTGGTTTCCTGCACCAACACAAGTGCGAAATGTGGTTTTTCAACACTAACACATGTGCGAAAAGTGGTTTTTCAACACTAACACAAGTGCGAAAAGTGTTTTTTCCACACTAATACAAGTGCAAAAGTGGTTTCCTGCACCAACACAAGTGCGAAAAGTGGTTTTTCCACACTAATACAAGTGCAAAAGTGGTTTCCTGCACCAACACAAGTGCGAAATGTGGTTTTTCAACACAAACACATGTGCGAAAAGTGGTTTTTCAACACTAACACAAGTGCGAAAAGTGTTTTTTCCACACTAATACAAGTGCAAAAGTGGTTTCCTGCACCAACACAAGTGCGAAAAGTGGTTTTTCAACACTAACACAAGTGCGAAAAGTGGTTTTTCAACACTAACACAAGTGCGAAAAGTGGTTTTTCAACACTAACACAAGTGCGAAAAGTGGTTTATCCACACTAATACAACTGCAAAAGTGGTTTCCTGCACCAACACAAGTGCGAAAAGTGGTTTTTCAACACTAACACAAGTGCGAAAAGTGGTTTTTCAACACTATCACAAGTGCAAAAAAGTGTTTTTTCCACACTAATACAAGTGCAAAAGTGGTTTCCTGCACCAACACAAGTGCGAAAAGTGGTTTTCAACACTAACACAAGTGCGAAAAGTGGTTTTTCAACACTAACACAAGTGCGAAAAGTGGTTTTTCCACACTAATACAAGTGCAAAAGTGGTTTCCTGCACCAACACAAGTGCAAAAAGTGGTTTTTCAACACTAACACAAGTGCGAAAAGTGGTTTTTCAACACTATCACAAGTGCAAAAAGTGTTTTTTCCACACTAATACAAGTGCAAAAGTGGTTTCCTGCACCAACACAAGTGCGAAAAGTGGTTTTTCAACACTAACACAAGTGCGAAAAGTGGTTTTTCAACACTAACACAAGTGCGAAAAGTGTTTTTTCCACACTAATACAAGTGCAAAAGTGGTTTCCTGCACCAACACAAGTGCGAAAAGTGGTTTTTCAACACTAACACAAGTGCGAAAAGTGGTTTTTCAACACTAACACACGTGCAAAAAGTGGTTTTTCCACACTAATACAAGTGCAAAAGTGGTTTCCTGCACCAACACAAGTGCGAAAAGTGGTTTTTCAACACTAACACAAGTGCGAAAAGTGGTTTTTCAACACTATCACAAGTGCAAAAAGTGTTTTTTCCACACTAATACAAGTGCAAAAGTGGTTTCCTGCACCAACACAAGTGCGAAAAGTGGTTTTTCAACACTAACACAAGTGTGAAAAGTGGTTTTTCAACACTAACACAAGTGCGAAAAGTGGTTTTTCCACACTAATACAAGTGCAAAAGTGGTTTCCTGCACCAACACAAGTGCAAAAAGTGGTTTTTCAACACTAACACAAGTGCGAAAAGTGGTTTTTCAACACTATCACAAGTGCAAAAAGTGTTTTTTCCACACTAATACAAGTGCAAAAGTGGTTTCCTGCACCAACACAAGTGCGAAAAGTGGTTTTTCAACACTAACACAAGTGCGAAAAGTGGGTTTTAAACACTAACACAAGTGCGAAAAGTGGTTTTTCAACACTATCACAAGTGCAAAAAGTGTTTTTGCCACACTAATACAAGTGCAATAGTTGTTTCCTGCACCAACACAAGTGCGAAAAGTGGTTTTTCAACACTAACACAAGTGCGAAAAGTGGTTTTTCAACACTAACACAAGTGCGAAAAGTGTTTTTTCCACACTAATACAAGTGCAAAAGTGGTTTCCTGCACCAACACAAGTGCGAAAAGTGGTTTTTCAACACTAACACAAGTGCGGAAAGTGGTTTTTCCACACTAATACAAGTGCAAAAGTGGTTTCCTGCACCAATACAAGTGCAAAAAGTGGTTTTTCAACACTAACGCAAGTGCGAAAAGTGGTTTTCCACACTATCACAAGTGCAAAAAGTGTTTTTTCCACACTAATACAAGTGCAAAAGTGGTTTCCTGCACCAACACAAGTGCGAAAAGTGTTTTTTCAACACTAACACAAGTGCGAAAAGTGGTTTTTCAACACTAACACAAGTGCGAAAAGTGGTTTTTCAACACTATCACAAGTGCAAAAAGTGTTTTTTCCACACTAATACAAGTGCAAAAGTGGTTTCCTGCACCAACACAAGTGCGAAAAGTGGTTTTTCAACACTAACACAAGTGCGAAAAGTGGTTTTTCAACACTAACACAAGTGCGAAAAGTGGTTTTTCAACACTATCACAAGTGCAAAAAGTGGTTTTTCCACACTAATACAAGTGCAAAAGTGGTTTCCTGCACCAACACTAGTGCGAAAAGTGGTTTTTCAACACTAACACAAGTGCGAAAAGTGGTTTTTCAACACTAACACAAGTGCGAAAAGTGGTTTTTCAACACTAACACAAGTGCGAAAAGTGGTTTATCCACACTAATACAAGTGCAAAAGTGGTTTCCTGCACCAACACAAGTGCGAAAAGTGGTTTTTCAACACTAACACAAGTGCGAAAAGTGGTTTTTCAACACTATCACAAGTGCAAAAAGTGTTTTTTCAACACTAACACAAGTGCGAAAAGTGGTTTTTCAACACTAACACAAGTGCGAAAAGTGGTTTTTCAACACTATCACAAGTGCAAAAAAGTGTTTTTTCCACACTAATACAAGTGCAAAAGTGGTTTCCTGCACCAACACAAGTGCGAAAAGTGGTTTTTCAACACTAACACAAGTGCGAAAAGTGGTTTTTCAACACTAACACAAGTGCGAAAAGTGTTTTTTCCACACTAATACAAGTGCAAAAGTGGTTTCCTGCACCAACACAAGTGCGAAAAGTGGTTTTTCAACACTAACACAAGTGCGAAAAGTGGTTTTTCAACACTAACACACGTGCAAAAAGTGGTTTTTCCACACTAATACAAGTGCAAAAGTGGTTTCCTGCACCAACACAAGTGCGAAAAGGGTTTTTCAACACTAACACAAGTGCGAAAAGTGGTTTTTCAACACTATCACAAGTGCAAAAAGTGTTTTTTCCACACTAATACAAGTGCAAAAGTGGTTTCCTGCACCAACACAAGTGCGAAAAGTGGTTTTTCAACACTAACACAAGTGCGAAAAGTGGTTTTTCAACACTAACACAAGTGCGAAAAGTGGTTTTTCCACACTAATACAAGTGCAAAAGTGGTTTCCTGCACCAACACAAGTGCAAAAAGTGGTTTTTCAACACTAACACAAGTGCGAAAAGTGGTTTTTCAACACTATCACAAGTGCAAAAAGTGTTTTTTCCACACTACAAGTGCAAAAGTGGTTTCCTGCACAAACACAAGTGCGAAAAGTGGTTTTTCAACACTAACACAAGTGCGAAAAGTGGTTTTTCCACACTAATACAAGTGCAAAAGTGGTTTCCTGCACCAATACAAGTGCAAAATGTGGTTTTTCAACACTAACACAAGTGCGAAAAGTGGTTTTCCACACTATCACAAGTGCAAAAAGTGTTTTTTCCACACTAATACAAGTGCAAAAGTGGTTTCCTGCACCAACACAAGTGCGAAAAGTGGTTTTTCAACACTAACACAAGTGCGAAAAGTGGTTTTTCAACACTAACACAAGTGCGAAAAGTGGTTTTTCAACACTATCACAAGTGCAAAAAGTGTTTTTTCCACACTAATACAAGTGCAAAAGTGGTTTCCTGCACCAACACAAGTGCGAAATGTGGTTTTTCAACACTAACACATGTGCGAAAAGTGGTTTTTCAACACTAACACAAGTGCGAAAAGTGTTTTTTCCACACTAATACAAGTGCAAAAGTGGTTTCCTGCACCAACACAAGTGCGAAAAGTGGTTTTTCCACACTAATACAAGTGCAAAAGTGGTTTCCTGCACCAACACAAGTGCGAAATGTGGTTTTTCAACACAAACACATGTGCGAAAAGTGGTTTTTCAACACTAACACAAGTGCGAAAAGTGTTTTTTCCACACTAATACAAGTGCAAAAGTGGTTTCCTGCACCAACACAAGTGCGAAAAGTGGTTTTTCAACACTAACACAAGTGCGAAAAGTGGTTTTTCAACACTAACACAAGTGCGAAAAGTGGTTTTTCAACACTAACACAAGTGCGAAAAGTGGTTTATCCACACTAATACAACTGCAAAAGTGGTTTCCTGCACCAACACAAGTGCGAAAAGTGGTTTTTCAACACTAACACAAGTGCGAAAAGTGGTTTTTCAACACTATCACAAGTGCAAAAAAGTGTTTTTTCCACACTAATACAAGTGCAAAAGTGGTTTCCTGCACCAACACAAGTGCGAAAAGTGGTTTTCAACACTAACACAAGTGCGAAAAGTGGTTTTTCAACACTAACACAAGTGCGAAAAGTGGTTTTTCCACACTAATACAAGTGCAAAAGTGGTTTCCTGCACCAACACAAGTGCAAAACGTGGTTTTTCAACACTAACACAAGTGCGAAAAGTGGTTTTTCAACACTATCACAAGTGCAAAAAGTGTTTTTTCCACACTAATACAAGTGCAAAAGTGGTTTCCTGCACCAACACAAGTGCGAAAAGTGGTTTTTCAACACTAACACAAGTGCGAAAAGTGGTTTTTCAACACTAACACAAGTGCGAAAAGTGTTTTTTCCACACTAATACAAGTGCAAAAGTGGTTTCCTGCACAACACAAGTGCGAAAAGTGGTTTTTCAACACTAACACAAGTGCGAAAAGTGGTTTTTCAACACTAACACACGTGCAAAAAGTGGTTTTTCCACACTAATACAAGTGCAAAAGTGGTTTCCTGCACCAACACAAGTGCGAAAAGTGGTTTTTCAACACTAACACAAGTGCGAAAAGTGGTTTTTCAACACTATCACAAGTGCAAAAAGTGTTTTTTCCACACTAATACAAGTGCAAAAGTGGTTTCCTGCACCAACACAAGTGCGAAAAGTGGTTTTTCAACACTAACACAAGTGTGAAAAGTGGTTTTTCAACACTAACACAAGTGCGAAAAGTGGTTTTTCCACACTAATACAAGTGCAAAAGTGGTTTCCTGCACCAACACAAGTGCAAAAAGTGGTTTTTCAACACTAACACAAGTGCGAAAAGTGGTTTTTCAACACTATCACAAGTGCAAAAAGTGTTTTTTCCACACTAATACAAGTGCAAAAGTGGTTTCCTGCACCAACACAAGTGCGAAAAGTGGTTTTTCAACACTAACACAAGTGCGAAAAGTGGGTTTTAAACACTAACACAAGTGCGAAAAGTGGTTTTTCAACACTATCACAAGTGCAAAAAGTGTTTTTGCCACACTAATACAAGTGCAATAGTTGTTTCCTGCACCAACACAAGTGCGAAAAGTGGTTTTTCAACACTAACACAAGTGCGAAAAGTGGTTTTTCAACACTAACACAAGTGCGAAAAGTGTTTTTTCCACACTAATACAAGTGCAAAAGTGGTTTCCTGCACCAACACAAGTGCGAAAAGTGGTTTTTCAACACTAACACAAGTGCGGAAAGTGGTTTTTCCACACTAATACAAGTGCAAAAGTGGTTTCCTGCACCAATACAAGTGCAAAAAGTGGTTTTTCAACACTAACGCAAGTGCGAAAAGTGGTTTTCCACACTATCACAAGTGCAAAAAGTGTTTTTTCCACACTAATACAAGTGCAAAAGTGGTTTCCTGCACCAACACAAGTGCGAAAAGTGTTTTTTCAACACTAACACAAGTGCGAAAAGTGGTTTTTCAACACTAACACAAGTGCGAAAAGTGGTTTTTCAACACTATCACAAGTGCAAAAAGTGTTTTTTCCACACTAATACAAGTGCAAAAGTGGTTTCCTGCACCAACACAAGTGCGAAAAGTGGTTTTTCAACACTAACACAAGTGCGAAAAGTGGTTTTTCAACACTAACACAAGTGCGAAAAGTGGTTTTTCAACACTATCACAAGTGCAAAAAGTGGTTTTTCCACACTAATACAAGTGCAAAAGTGGTTTCCTGCACCAACACTAGTGCGAAAAGTGGTTTTTCAACACTAACACAAGTGCGAAAAGTGGTTTTTCAACACTAACACAAGTGCGAAAAGTGGTTTTTCAACACTAACACAAGTGCGAAAAGTGGTTTATCCACACTAATACAAGTGCAAAAGTGGTTTCCTGCACCAACACAAGTGCGAAAAGGGTTTTTCAACACTAACACAAGTGCGAAAAGTGGTTTTTCAACACTATCACAAGTGCAAAAAGTGTTTTTTCCACACTAATACAAGTGCAAAAGTGGTTTCCTGCACCAACACAAGTGCGAAAAGTGGTTTTTCAACACTAACACAAGTGCGAAAAGTGGTTTTTCAACACTAACACAAGTGCGAAAAGTGGTTTTTCCACACTAATACAAGTGCAAAAGTGGTTTCCTGCACCAACACAAGTGCAAAAAGTGGTTTTTCAACACTAACACAAGTGCGAAAAGTGGTTTTCAACACTATCACAAGTGCAAAAAGTGTTTTTTCCACACTAATACAAGTGCAAAAGTGGTTTCCTGCACAAACACAAGTGCGAAAAGTGGTTTTTCAACACTAACACAAGTGCGAAAAGTGGTTTTTCCACACTAATACAAGTGCAAAAGTGGTTTCCTGCACCAATACAAGTGCAAAATGTGGTTTTTCAACACTAACACAAGTGCGAAAAGTGGTTTTCCACACTATCACAAGTGCAAAAAGTGTTTTTTCCACACTAATACAAGTGCAAAAGTGGTTTCCTGCACCAACACAAGTGCGAAAAGTGGTTTTTCAACACTAACACAAGTGCGAAAAGTGGTTTTTCAACACTAACACAAGTGCGAAAAGTGGTTTTTCAACACTATCACAAGTGCAAAAAGTGTTTTTTCCACACTAATACAAGTGCAAAAGTGGTTTCCTGCACCAACACAAGTGCGAAATGTGGTTTTTCAACACTAACACATGTGCGAAAAGTGGTTTTTCAACACTAACACAAGTGCGAAAAGTGTTTTTTCCACACTAATACAAGTGCAAAAGTGGTTTCCTGCACCAACACAAGTGCGAAAAGTGGTTTTTCCACACTAATACAAGTGCAAAAGTGGTTTCCTGCACCAACACAAGTGCGAAATGTGGTTTTTCAACACAAACACATGTGCGAAAAGTGGTTTTTCAACACTAACACAAGTGCGAAAAGTGTTTTTTCCACACTAATACAAGTGCAAAAGTGGTTTCCTGCACCAACACAAGTGCGAAAAGTGGTTTTTCAACACTAACACAAGTGCGAAAAGTGGTTTTTCAACACTAACACAAGTGCGAAAAGTGGTTTTTCAACACTAACACAAGTGCGAAAAGTGGTTTATCCACACTAATACAACTGCAAAAGTGGTTTCCTGCACCAACACAAGTGCGAAAAGTGGTTTTTCAACACTAACACAAGTGCGAAAAGTGGTTTTTCAACACTATCACAAGTGCAAAAAAGTGTTTTTTCCACACTAATACAAGTGCAAAAGTGGTTTCCTGCACCAACACAAGTGCGAAAAGTGGTTTTCAACACTAACACAAGTGCGAAAAGTGGTTTTTCAACACTAACACAAGTGCGAAAAGTGGTTTTTCCACACTAATACAAGTGCAAAAGTGGTTTCCTGCACCAACACAAGTGCAAAAAGTGGTTTTTCAACACTAACACAAGTGCGAAAAGTGGTTTTTCAACACTATCACAAGTGCAAAAAGTGTTTTTTCCACACTAATACAAGTGCAAAAGTGGTTTCCTGCACCAACACAAGTGCGAAAAGTGGTTTTTCAACACTAACACAAGTGCGAAAAGTGGTTTTTCAACACTAACACAAGTGCGAAAAGTGTTTTTTCCACACTAATACAAGTGCAAAAGTGGTTTCCTGCACCAACACAAGTGCGAAAAGTGGTTTTTCAACACTAACACAAGTGCGAAAAGTGGTTTTTCAACACTAACACACGTGCAAAAAGTGGTTTTTCCACACTAATACAAGTGCAAAAGTGGTTTCCTGCACCAACACAAGTGCGAAAAGTGGTTTTTCAACACTAACACAAGTGCGAAAAGTGGTTTTTCAACACTATCACAAGTGCAAAAAGTGTTTTTTCCACACTAATACAAGTGCAAAAGTGGTTTCCTGCACCAACACAAGTGCGAAAAGTGGTTTTTCAACACTAACACAAGTGTGAAAAGTGGTTTTTCAACACTAACACAAGTGCGAAAAGTGGTTTTTCCACACTAATACAAGTGCAAAAGTGGTTTCCTGCACCAACACAAGTGCAAAAAGTGGTTTTTCAACACTAACACAAGTGCGAAAAGTGGTTTTTCAACACTATCACAAGTGCAAAAAGTGTTTTTTCCACACTAATACAAGTGCAAAAGTGGTTTCCTGCACCAACACAAGTGCGAAAAGTGGTTTTTCAACACTAACACAAGTGCGAAAAGTGGGTTTTAAACACTAACACAAGTGCGAAAAGTGGTTTTTCAACACTATCACAAGTGCAAAAAGTGTTTTTGCCACACTAATACAAGTGCAATAGTTGTTTCCTGCACCAACACAAGTGCGAAAAGTGGTTTTTCAACACTAACACAAGTGCGAAAAGTGGTTTTTCAACACTAACACAAGTGCGAAAAGTGTTTTTTCCACACTAATACAAGTGCAAAAGTGGTTTCCTGCACCAACACAAGTGCGAAAAGTGGTTTTTCAACACTAACACAAGTGCGAAAAGTGGTTTTTCCACACTAATACAAGTGCAAAAGTGGTTTCCTGCACCAATACAAGTGCAAAAAGTGGTTTTTCAACACTAACGCAAGTGCGAAAAGTGGTTTTCCACACTATCACAAGTGCAAAAAGTGTTTTTTCCACACTAATACAAGTGCAAAAGTGGTTTCCTGCACCAACACAAGTGCGAAAAGTGTTTTTTCAACACTAACACAAGTGCGAAAAGTGGTTTTTCAACACTAACACAAGTGCGAAAAGTGGTTTTTCAACACTATCACAAGTGCAAAAAGTGTTTTTTCCACACTAATACAAGTGCAAAAGTGGTTTCCTGCACCAACACAAGTGCGAAAAGTGGTTTTTCAACACTAACACAAGTGCGAAAAGTGGTTTTTCAACACTAACACAAGTGCGAAAAGTGGTTTTTCAACACTATCACAAGTGCAAAAAGTGGTTTTTCCACACTAATACAAGTGCAAAAGTGGTTTCCTGCACCAACACTAGTGCGAAAAGTGGTTTTTCAACACTAACACAAGTGCGAAAAGTGGTTTTTCAACACTAACACAAGTGCGAAAAGTGGTTTTTCAACACTAACACAAGTGCGAAAAGTGGTTTATCCACACTAATACAAGTGCAAAAGTGGTTTCCTGCACCAACACAAGTGCGAAAAGTGGTTTTTCAACACTAACACAAGTGCGAAAAGTGGTTTTTCAACACTATCACAAGTGCAAAAAGTGTTTTTTCAACACTAACACAAGTGCGAAAAGTGGTTTTTCAACACTAACACAAGTGCGAAAAGTGGTTTTTCAACACTATCACAAGTGCAAAAAAGTGTTTTTTCCACACTAATACAAGTGCAAAAGTGGTTTCCTGCACCAACACAAGTGCGAAAAGTGGTTTTTCAACACTAACACAAGTGCGAAAAGTGGTTTTTCAACACTAACACAAGTGCGAAAAGTGTTTTGTCCACACTAATACAAGTGCAAAAGTGGTTTCCTGCACCAACACAAGTGCGAAAAGTGGTTTTTCAACACTAACACAAGTGCGAAAAGTGGTTTTTCAACACTAACACACGTGCAAAAAGTGGTTTTTCCACACTAATACAAGTGCAAAAGTGGTTTCCTGCACCAACACAAGTGCGAAAAGGGTTTTTCAACACTAACACAAGTGCGAAAAGTGGTTTTTCAACACTATCACAAGTGCAAAAAGTGTTTTTTCCACACTAATACAAGTGCAAAAGTGGTTTCCTGCACCAACACAAGTGCGAAAAGTGGTTTTTCAACACTAACACAAGTGCGCAAAGTGGTTTTTCAACACTAACACAAGTGCGAAAAGTGGTTTTTCCACACTAATACAAGTGCAAAAGTGGTTTCCTGCACCAACACAAGTGCAAAAAGTGGTTTTTCAACACTAACACAAGTGCGAAAAGTGGTTTTTCAACACTATCACAAGTGCAAAAAGTGTTTTTTCCACACTAATACAAGTGCAAAAGTGGTTTCCTGCACAAACACAAGTGCGAAAAGTGGTTTTTCAACACTAACACAAGTGCGAAAAGTGGTTTTTCCACACTAATACAAGTGCAAAAGTGGTTTCCTGCACCAATACAAGTGCAAAATGTGGTTTTTCAACACTAACACAAGTGCGAAAAGTGGTTTTCCACACTATCACAAGTGCAAAAAGTGTTTTTTCCACACTAATACAAGTGCAAAAGTGGTTTGCTGCACCAACACAAGTGCGAAAAGTGGTTTTTCAACACTAACACAAGTGCGAAAAGTGGTTTTTCAACACTAACACAAGTGCGAAAAGTGGTTTTTCAACACTATCACAAGTGCAAAAAGTGTTTTTTCCACACTAATACAAGTGCAAAAGTGGTTTCCTGCACCAACACAAGTGCGAAATGTGGTTTTTCAACACTAACACATGTGCGAAAAGTGGTTTTTCAACACTAACACAAGTGCGAAAAGTGTTTTTTCCACACTAATACAAGTGCAAAAGTGGTTTCCTGCACCAACACAAGTGCGAAAAGTGGTTTTTCCACACTAATACAAGTGCAAAAGTGGTTTCCTGCACCAACACAAGTGCGAAATGTGGTTTTTCAACACAAACACATGTGCGAAAAGTGGTTTTTCAACACTAACACAAGTGCGAAAAGTGTTTTTTCCACACTAATACAAGTGCAAAAGTGGTTTCCTGCACCAACACAAGTGCGAAAAGTGGTTTTTCAACACTAACACAAGTGCGAAAAGTGGTTTTTCAACACTAACACAAGTGCGAAAAGTGGTTTTTCAACACTAACACAAGTGCGAAAAGTGGTTTATCCACACTAATACAACTGCAAAAGTGGTTTCCTGCACCAACACAAGTGCGAAAAGTGGTTTTTCAACACTAACACAAGTGCGAAAAGTGGTTTTTCAACACTATCACAAGTGCAAAAAGTGTTTTTTCAACACTAACACAAGTGCGAAAAGTGGTTTTTCAACACTAACACAAGTGCGAAAAGTGGTTTTTCAACACTATCACAAGTGCAAAAAAGTGTTTTTTCCACACTAATACAAGTGCAAAAGTGGTTTCCTGCACCAACACAAGTGCGAAAAGTGGTTTTCAACACTAACACAAGTGCGAAAAGTGGTTTTTCAACACTAACACAAGTGCGAAAAGTGGTTTTTCCACACTAATACAAGTGCAAAAGTGGTTTCCTGCACCAACACAAGTGCAAAAAGTGGTTTTTCAACACTAACACAAGTGCGAAAAGTGGTTTTTCAACACTAACACAAGTGCGAAAAGTGGTTTTTCCACACTAATACAAGTGCAAAGGTGGTTTCCTGCACCAACACAAGTGCGAAAAGTGGTTTTTCAACACTAACACAAGTGCGAAAAGTGGTTTTTCAACACTAACACAAGTGCGAAAAGTGGTTTTTCAACACTATCACAAGTGCAAAAAAGTGTTTTTTCCACACTAATACAAGTGCAAAAGTGGTTTCCTGCACCAACACAAGTGCGAAAAGTGGTTTTCAACACTAACACAAGTGCGAAAAGTGGTTTTTCAACACTAACACAAGTGCGAAAAGTGGTTTTTCCACACTAATACAAGTGCAAAAGTGGTTTCCTGCACCAACACAAGTGCAAAAAGTGGTTTTTCAACACTAACACAAGTGCGAAAAGTGGTTTTTCAACACTAACACAAGTGCGAAAAGTGGTTTTTCCACACTAATACAAGTGCAAAAGTGGTTTCCTGCACCAACACAAGTGCGAAAAGTGGTTTTCAACACTAACACAAGTGCGGAAAGTGGTTTTTCAACACTAACACAAGTGCGAAAAGTGGTTTTTCCACACTAATACAAGTGCAAAAGTGTTTCCCTGCACCAACACAAGTGCGAAAAGTGGTTTTTCAACACTAACACAAGTGCGAAAAGTGGTTTTTCCACACTAATACAAGTGCAAAAGTGGTTTCCTGCACCAACACAAGTGCAAAAAGTGGTTTTTCAACACTAACACAAGTGCGAAAAGTGGTTTTTCAACACTATCACAAGTGCAAAAAGTGTTTTTTCCACACTAATACAAGTGCAAAAGTGGTTTCCTGCACAAACACAAGTGCGAAAAGTGGTTTTTCAACACTAACACAAGTGCGAAAAGTGGTTTTTCCACACTAATACAAGTGCAAAAGTGGTTTCCTGCACCAATACAAGTGCAAAATGTGGTTTTTCAACACTAACACAAGTGCGAAAAGTGGTTTTCCACACTAGTAGTGTAATAATGTTGCTTCTGGGACACCTCCGTTTAACATGGGAAATCCCTATCTAATGTCATTTACCCCCTTGTCTTTTTCAAAAATCATAAACACCTCTATTTCTCCCACCCTCATCTTTATGAACCTTTTGTCTGTAGTACCTATCCTTAATGTTGTTCATTAGACCACTCAAACACTACAAATATTTGTTTTCTCTTATAGACCTATCATCCTTCTTCTACATATCATCTGGCAGATTAATCTTTGACCCATTCACTTCCATATTAATTCTTTCCCTCCCTCATTGCCTCTAAACACCTATATTTCTCTCACCCTGTTCTTTACGAACCTTCTAACCTTTTGACATGTTATCCTTATTCATTAGACCACTTAAACACCTGTGATCCTTCTGACCTCATGGACCTTTTAACCTTTTACTCTTAATATCATCTGGTGAATATAACCCACTCAAACAACGACCCTACAAATATTTGTTTATGCGTGGGAAATAATTTAATTCTCTTGCCACTCTCTTCACCATCTAATATATTAACAAAAAAGATGATTGAGTTTGGTTCTTTATTAAGATATTTTAACTGAGCTAAGATAAAATGGTAAACCTCCCTCAATGTTCTTGTTTGAGCACCTCCAGTGCCACATACCATTTTTAAATTAAAGTATATATTTTCCTGACAACCATCAAAGTTTTCCGTCCACTCAAAAATATTTCCATCTTTTTTACCCAATTCACCGGTATTTAAATTAATTCTCTTATTTGTTTTGTGAATTTTTTTACCAGTTGCCTTTTCAATTATACCTATTTGATATTTTTCACATTCATTATGTTTTCCATTTATATACCAAGGTTGATTACACCTCCACTCTTTAGTCTGGTTGATACTTGGTTCTATCATTTATATAATAGTAAAAAAGGCGGCGGTAGCCCGTTAAAATCCCCAACCCCCCCTTTTTAACTTATCACTTATATATATCTTATCACTTATGTATATCTTATCACTTATATATATCTTATCACTTATATATATCTTATCACTTATATATATCTTATCACTTATATACTTATATAACCATAAGGGAGACTATCAATTCCATTTTCTAAAATAAACCTCTTATCATCAAAAGCCCCCAATGCTTTCTTATTCACCTCTTCTGAATATAATTGATGTTTATAACTTCTTATTCCATTAATCTTTCTAAACTCTTCTTTCTTTGTTGTTAAACAGTTATAATAATCCTTAAAGTTTATTGTTTCTTTAATGACATTTTTCTTTACACCTTTTAATTTCTTATCAGTTTTTTCAACGTTATTCACAATGTATTTATAAGCATAAGCCTTAGACCTCAATCCCACAAATTCACTCATGACATTTCCTCCTAATTCATCCTTGAACTTTCCAATCACCTTTTTATTTTTAGAAGAGAACAACTCACTCTCTGGACTGTAATTACTCGTGTCATAGATATTAATGTCTCTTTTCATGTCTGAATAAACATCGTTGGTATTAATTTTCAAAATAAAACTATCTGTATCCATATAAAGTAGATTAACATCATTTTGATATTTCTTCCTCAAGTTATTATAAAAGTAATCATACATTAATGACTTTGATAAATCAAGAATTGTTGTCCCAATATAAATAGGTTTGTTCATTTCAATACTCTCTTTAATCAAATGGATCGCACAAAAGTTCTCAGTAAAGACCTCAGCTCGAGTAAAACTCGGTCTATTAATTAATTTTGATGCTTGTTCCCAAGATGTTGATAATCTGATATTTTGTCTTTTCCTCACATTCTCCATAGTCTTACCAAAGACCGCATTATTCATCAATTTATAAAAGTCTTTCTCAAAATCTGTTTTTGACTCTGTTCTTCTTTGTGTATTAAAATCAATGTACCCCTTTAACCAATGACTTTGATTGAACTTTAGAACCCTATGGATCTTCTCTACTCTTAGACCTTTTGATAAATATTGTCGCAAATTTCTTTGGTGTAGAACATAATTTTTCTTGTTATATAATGTAGTAAGTAATTTTTCTGTTGATTCACCTATATCAAACGATCGTTGATAATCACTCAACCATTCTTTCTTTGGACTTTCTTTCTCACAAGCAAATGGGAGATCTTTGTGTAGGTTATGGAGTTCCTCTGGATATTTTAAATCAATTTCAAAATAATAACCAACTTTTTCTTCATCCAATTCTTTTTGTGTAGAGATACATACATCTTGTAAAACGTTTTTGTAGTCTTTTTCCTTTACCCATCTAAGTTTTCCATAAGGAAGAGCCTGAGACATTGCCCAGCCATACAGGTTGTTTGCGTCATAGTACATCAAGTAAGAACTCTCTTTCGTTGGATCATAATTTGGAAGATATTTGTTATTTGCTTTTGCGTATCTACTCGAGCAGACTTGTGAAATTCCACCTCTTTTTGCCTTTTCAATCATCAAAAGCATATCAACATCGGTTATCAAATCCAAATCTTGTTTTGTCATTTTCAACATCGCACTCCAGGCCAATCCAGGTGCTGTGTAGTAGTGAGCAGGATCCAATCCATATCCAGTGCGACAAACAGATCTAAAGGCTTCAAATACATCGGCCAATAAAAGCACATCAGTTTTGAGATACAAATCGTGATACTCGCCAAGATTCCTGATGTTATATTTTTCCCAAACATTTTGTGCGTGTACATAATCTTTATCAGATATATTACTGTTGTTTAATTTGTTATAGAAATTTTCTTTTGAAGGAAGTTGTGTTTCATTGAATCTCTCAAATGAGTCCATATAGTCATAGGGGTAAATTCCCTTTTGTGTTAGAAAATCTTTATCTAAAAAATACTCTGAAAGACATGGAAACTCTTTTAGATTTTGAACCAAGTTAACCAATGGACTTGCCATGAATTTAAATGTATCAAGAAATCTGATATGAGTAATAGGAGATGTGTGAATTGTTTTTGTGAATGAAATGTATTTCTGATCCGTGTTTGGAATTGCTGAGATACTTCCAGAAGTCTTTGAGAGTTCCTTGATAAATAGATGTGTATCATAATGAGCGTTGTTATGAAGAAAGACAGGAATGAAAGAGGGGAGTTGATAATTAATATTACAACTTTGATGAGCCAGACCTCTATATTTACCAGTGAGATGACAATGGTCTCTAACCTTTAGACCTTTACCAATTTTCTCCTCACAAATATGACAGACATTGTTTTTTATAAATTCCCTTTTTTCTTTACTTGTTAAGGACATTGGTTTATTGGTTTCTCTCATTATCTTGGTTAATCGAACACAGTCTTTTTCTAGTCGTTTCACAAACTCCTCTGGGGTATTTGAGCCTCTATACATCTCTAACTTGTTATATTTATCACCAACGGATGATTTGATATAATAACAAAAACCACAAGGAGTATGTTTTTGATATTTATTTGTGTATGATTCTTTTGGATCTGGAGAAGCAGTATCAATTTTTTCTAAAATACTTTCAAAATCAGCATATATAACAAATGGATGTTTGATCTTTTTATTTTCATCTTTGAATGTGATCTTTGAGCCTTCTTTAGGCATATTGATTACCGTTGATTTATGTTCGCCACAATAATTTGAATGTTTATCTAATCTTTCTTGTGAATTGAAGAAGTTAAGACAACGCAAACAAATATATATTTTATTTGTTCTCTTACAGACTTGTGGTTTTATTAATTTAGCAATATCTTTGATGTATGTATAATGTGAATTTTCGTCTGAATTAAAATATAGAAGATTAATATGAGTTTGTTTACAATTGTCAGAAAGCTTTAAAACCTGAATGTTGTTTGTTTCTGTTAGACCATAAACATTAACTGATAAATTATTCATCTTTTCAAATTTAGGAATATCATTTAAAGTCATCGGAAACTTTAGATCTTTCGTATTTAATGTATTCTCATATTTTTTATAATGAGATACTCTTTCATCATGAAAATGTGGAGGATGTAAGTGTGCTAAAATAGACCAGAGAAAACATTTATTGTCTTTATTTTTGATATTGATAACTGCTTTTCTATTTTTGATAACACTGGGTAAATCAATGTAAGAAGAAGCTTTTAGAGGATCTGATTTAAGAATATGAATGTCTATGTAAATAATTTTTCCTATATTGAATCCACTTCCTACGATTGAATTATCCACATCTTGCTCTTGTTTAATAAGTTCATCATAGACTCCTGATGTTTTAAAATCTTGATATGAAGATATAAAGTGTGGCTCAGTTCTCATGTATGGTGCATCTATAACTCCTTCATCCTTTGTCATTTCTAATTTTACTCCCATATAAAATTTAAGTGGTTTCATTTCCTTTAGTGTTTTTTCAATCAACGTTTGAACAGCAGGTTTAACTATTTCTGCAGCATCAACTATAGACTCTGGTTCAGGAGGTTTGAAGTTAAAGACTCTTATTTTAATATGTCCTTTGAATGCTCCATCAGAGTTTTTAGTTGTGATAAAATTTGATAAATGTAGATTTGTTTTAAGATGTATTTTGAAGCCTTTCTTGAGGATATTTTTATTACATGTAGAACAGTGTTTTGTTTCAGGTGGAAGAGGGGAAAGTTTGTTTAAAATGTTGTATGTATGTTTTGCGGTGAGAATATGTTGTTTATAATATTTTACTTCCTTCTCGCAAGTATCACAATAAACCATATTTATAGCGTGAGAAAACGTGGTGTTTTATATATATCACTGTGCTTAAAATAAAACACTTTTGAGCTTTACAGCTCCGTTTTATATATATCGCTGTGCTTAAACTAAAACACTTTTTCACTCAGAATCATCTAAGTCATAACTATCACATGAATACTCAGAATCATACTCAGAGTCATCAATAAAGCTACTCTCATAACTATCATTTGAGCACAAACTATTAGTATCATAACTATCATCTGTGTTCAATGAAATACTATCATCACCATCGTCCGAGTTCAATGAAATACTATCATCACTATCGTCCGAGTTCAATGAAATAGTAAAATCTTCACTGCTGTAATGACTCATATTTAATTAGCAGAAAAAACCTTTCCATCTATACCAATATACTTTCTTTCATTAACGGATTCAATCTCTACATTTTTAATATCAAAAGTTATCTTTAAATAATCTCTAACTATCATAGAACGAAATGACATTTCACCAGAAATATTAACATCATTCATTTTACTTAGATCTACACCCTTTGGATTATTAAAGAAAATACAAATGTCTCCTCTAGAATTATTAATGGTCTTATCATTCTTTTTCAAAGTATCGTGGTCAATCACTTTTTCAAGCTTTGAATAAATTGCCAGGAGTAGAGGAGAAACTTTTGTTAGATTTACTTTAATGGATGTCTTTCCAGGTATAGTTAGAGCTCTTCCTTTAAATGAAATAGAGGGGCTCATGTTATTTTCCATAACTGGTTTTACCCAAAAATTTCCATATTTATCTTTGTTCAATTTAACATCTTTGACATATTTTTCTATATCTTCCACCGAAGTAGAGATTGATTGAAATTTGTCTTTTGTGCTTTGAAACATTGTATTTATTAATGAATAAACTTGCGTTTAGTTTAAGTAAAAATTTACTATATAAATATGATAAGTTCTGAAGGATATTTAGAATTTCCAGACTCTCCATATGATAAATTAGAGAATTGTCCAGCTTGTGATAGAATAGGGCTTAATAATGAGGGTTCATATAAACAATGTTTATTCTGTGATTATATTCTAATTAATGATAATAAGAAATATAAAAAAACATATAACTCTTTTAAATTAGAACCAAAAATGAATTACTTTACAAGATTAATAAGAGAGATGAATGTTAAGCATTATGGTGATAATACACCATTTCTTACAAGGAAAGAGACTCTTTGTATTGAGGAAATGTATAAGGGTTTAATGATATTTATTATTCAAAATAATTTTAATGGAAATGTTAATACAAGATACTATATAAATAAAATAATGAATTATTTTGAAATTAAACCCGAACTCAGGATAAAATATAGAGTTTCTAAAATAGCTCAAAAAAAGTTAGATGACTTGTTTTCCAAATATATAAATGAATGATTTTTTACCCGTTTGGGAAAATAAGATAAAGTTTAATAACCATAAAAACATTCCAAATTCATTGAGATGTCTAATAGTTGGTTCAAGCGGATGTGGGAAAACCTGTTTACTTTTAAAGATGCTCCTTGGTCCTAATTTTTTAGATTATGATAATTTAATAATTTTTACAAAGTCAAGTTTTCAACCCGAGTATCAACTACTCTCACAGGGTTTTAATGCAGGTCTTAAAAAGGAAGACATTATCGGTTTATTTAAACTTCAAAACAAACTGAATGATTATAATATTGAAGATATAATACAATTATTTTGTGATACACAGAAATCAAAATCGAAACCCATAACTTGTATTCTCAGTGATAATACGGATGATATACCTTCACCTCAAGATTTAGATAAATCAAAAAAGAACCTCGTCATCTTTGATGATTGTGTTAATGAGAGAAACCAAACAGTAATGGATAGCTACTATACAAGAGGGAGACATTCTTCTTGTAATTGTATATATCTTAGTCAATCATATTTTCAACTCCCTCGACGCTCAATAAGAAACAATGCCAATACTTTTATTTTATTTAAGTTAAATTCAATAGATGTAAATAATTTTTGGAGAGATAATTGCTCTACGTTATGTAGTAAAAAAGAATTTGAAAATTATATGAAACACACGATTGGAAAATATAAATATATTGTTGTGAAACAAGATGAGATACTAAATGATATTTTTCAATAAATAAATACAGAAAATGAATACCGAAGAAAGAGAAAGAAAGTTTAAGGAACATCAACAATTAGTTTCAAAAGTTGTTAAACAACAGGAAGAGATAAAGAAGAAACGGAGACAGAAACTAACTGGTGAAGAAGCCTTTGAAAGAAAACAAGAGAAATTCTTTAAACCACTTTTGAAAACTCAACACTCACCTACAGTTCCCACGGTAGAATTTACTCCGAAAAAACTTCAAATGCTCAAAGATTTTAGTCAGATAACAAAACAAGAACTTGGTGAATTAGAATATGATGACGAGGGATTATTTCGGAAACTTGAGCAGGTAAATCAACCCCCTAATTATGTTGTGGAAGCTCTTCAAAACAATGAATATTCGGCGGGTTCAAAAACCAGAGCAGGTCTCATTCCAACAGAAGAACCAGCAGTGTTTCATCTTGTGGAAGAAAAGGTATTGATATTTAATGATGAATTGATGTTCTTGAGTTCTACTCAACCAAATGTTAAATTAACTCCAAGATTAATGTTTCTTCTAACAAACCCCGGATTCAGCGGTTCAAAATATTTTGAGGAACCACTTGATATGGAAAGAGAGGAAGATAGGGTATATATTGAGTTGTTAAATGCACTTGATTATGGAGTTTCTGTTGCTGGTAAAAGTAAGAAGAATGAGAAGGAGAAACATATTATTGATGCTTTAAGTAAACTTGGTTCAGGTGTTAGTTTTCTTCCAAATGACCCATCACAATTAGTTAATAGGCTATTATTGTTGTTAGGTAGTAAGAAGGCTGGAAACAACAATTGTTTTAATGAATCCTCAGCCATTTTAGATCAGTTGATGAATATGAAAATAATTAATAAATGTCAATACAAAGATATTTTATTAGATATTAAATAAGATGAGAAGCACAATTCTTAGTTTTAATTTCACAACCAGCGATTACACAGCTTCATTCCCTTACCCACTACAACTTGACCCCCTTACCTCATATGAGGCATCTTTGTTGTCAATGGAAACTTACAATACCCTTTTTAATATCACAGAGAAAAACAACAAGTTTAGTTATAATCCAGGCACTGCCTACAAAACTATAACTGTTTCACCTGGAGCTTACGAGATTTCTCAAATATCTTCAGAAGTCTCTCGCCTTATGAAAGAAAAAGGTGATGAACCAAAAAATATTGTAATAGATATTCAAAAACACACTTCAAAATCAACTATTAAACTTAAAAATAATTATAAAGTTGATTTCACGATTGAAAATTCGTTTAGAGAGCTATTGGGTTTCTCTTCAAAAAAGATTGAAAATAACGGGACGTTTTACAGTGATAATGTTATCCAAATATCCTCCGGTATAAATTCAGTATTAATTCATTGTGATTTGATTGATGGTGCTTATAACGATGGAATAAGAACAAATACAATATTTTCATTCAGTGCATACTCAACCCCGATTGGTTATAAATTTAATATGGAACCAAAAAATCTTGTCTATTTACCTGTGTCAGGAAAAACCATATACAGAGTAAATTTTAGGATAACCGACCAAGATAATCGTATGATATCCTTTAATGATGAAATTATATCCATCAGAATTCACCTACGTGAAGTTTTTCAATAAATAAATAATGGTTATTGTGAGAAAACACGAGTTGGGAAAATATAAAATAATTACAGGGGAGGGCATGTTCCTTTCACCAGACTATACAAGGTATGTGGGTAGAGGATACTATAAACCTAAGAGACAACGAGGTGTAGGTCATCAATTTCGAAATAAAGGAGATGGGATAATTGATACTCTAATGGGTATTGGTTCAACCATCCTTAAACATAAAGACCTAATTGGTTCAACTGCTTCTGCCGTGGGCTCCGTTGCGGGTGCTATAAAGAGTATAAAAGATGCTCAAAAGGAGTCTCATAAATTACAAGCAATCAAAGAAATAAAAAAAGGTAAAACTCAACTATCTTCACAAGAACGACAAAAAATCATTAAAATACTTGGGTCAGGGTTTCAACAATTTTAATGCTATATAAATACAAGTATGGAAGCGATTGATAGTATCTATGATTTGGATGATACGATTATCATTTCAAACTCCACTAAAAAGGAAGACTATTTTAAGGTAAATGCTATAACAGGAACAGACTGGAATTCAAACGGAACAAAAAGTTTTGAAATAAATAATCAACAAACTTACTTGAATATAGCTGATAGTTTCTTGCTGTGTAAATTTAAATTCACTAAGGCTGCGAATAATACTAATGCTACACTCGTAAATGATTTCTTCTGGAAAATGTTTGACAGTGTCCGCCTGTATATTGGAACACAAGAGGTTGAAGCGGTTGATTATGTCTCTGCTACATCTGAAATGATGAAATTTACACTATATTCGTTTAGTGATAGAATGGGTAAGGGAGCTGTTGAAGGTTTTATTCCTGATATGTCAACGGGTACAAACGCAGACCCTGGTTATAGTCAAAGGAAGTCAATGTATAATGATGAAACAAAAGCAGTGAATAGTTTTACCGTAGCAGTACCTCTTAAAGGTATATTTGGATTTTGCGATTATGATAAAGTTTTGTATGGTCTTAAAATTAGATTTCAACTACAAAGGAATGATAATGTAAATAGGTTGCTTTTTGGGGATGAAAATGCTTTTGGAGACAACAATAAATTTGTTATTAATGATTTGTGTTGGTATATCAGTGAATATACTCCTAATCTTAAAACGGAAGAGATGTTAAATAGAAGACTTAACTCAAAGAAACCGCTAAATGTATCATACCTTAAAAGAAGATGTCAACACGTTAAACTGGAACACACTACCTACACTTGGAATTTGGGTGTTCTTCAAGGAAAGCCACGATACCTCTGGCTCATTTTTAAAAAACCAGATGGAGAGGACGGTACTAATAAGAATAATGCGCTGAGTGATAATGCTAAGGTGAAACAACTTCGGGTTTCTCTTGATGGCACATTTTATCCGCGAGATAGATTGGAAATTGATTGGGAAAAAAATGATTATGCGGAAGCCTACAAGTCCTACCAAAAGGTGTGTGAAAGTAATGGTAATAATGATCCTATTTTGGATATGGTTGCATTTAAAGGTTTATATACAATCTACGCAATTGACCTGAGTTCTCAAAAGGAAACTATAAAGTCTAATCGAGTGGATACTTCTCTATACATTGAAAGAGGGGAGAATGAAGAAGTTGATGCTTATTGTTTGCTTTTGGAGGAAACAGAATTACAGATTAATACAGATAATGGTGTTATGATTAATATCACATAGGTTTTTTCTCATAAATAAATGGTTGGGGTATATGTTAATCAAATCAATCTTAATAAATTAACATCTTGTATTCAAAATCAAAAGCCTTGTATTATTAATGTTAATACAATTCAAAGAAAAGGAGCTGTAAGAATTGATGTTTTACTCACACACACACAAGTAAAAACACTAAATGATGTTGGATCACTTAAAATTAAAATGACGAAACCTATGTTAAAGAAATATTCAATAGACGAGTCAAGAGGAGGATTTCTCCCGTTTCTAATTCCTTTATTTGCTGGTTTAAGTGCGGCGGGAGCATTGACTGGTGGTATTTCAGCAGCGGTAAAAACTGCTAACGAAAGGAAGGCACAACTAAAAGCTCAAAAAGAATTGGAAAGACATAACAAGGAGTTGGAGAAACAAATTAGTGGAAGTGGTGTAATTGTAGATTTTGCTCAAAAACTTGAAAGTCTACCTGATAAAGCTAGATTGTTGGTTGGTGATATGCTTTCCTCTATCGCTCAAGCGGGTGTTAAACTAACTAAACGGGGTAATGGATTGTATCTTTCTCATAAATAAATGGATAAATGGTTTAAACAATTTGGAAAGAATACAACGTCAAATATAGAACTAGCCAAGTATTGTAAAACACTAAAAATTGATAATGTGGTAATCTGTATGAGAGATGAATTAATACATATAAATAAGAATACAAAGAATATTATTATGAATTTAGACACACAGAATGGTTTTCATTGGGTTTGTATTCATAATAGTCAGGATAAATATTATTTTGATAGTTATGGTATGCCACCACCTGTTGAAGTAATACAATTCTTACAGAATGGTGTTTATCAAACATTTCAAGTTCAAGAAATTAATTCTAAATGTTGTGGTCAATTATGTTTATATGTATTATTTCAACTCAACAATAATGAAAAGTTTTATGATATCATTTTTAATCTAATATAAATGACTTATGTTGGAAAAGATGGTTCTATCTTTGGAAAATCCTCTCAGGATATTGATTTATCAAATTATTATACAAAGGCACAGGCTGAACGACAAAAATATAGTGTAAGTAAAAATATTAATATGAAGAATACTTATAAATTAATCAATTATCCAAACCCTACAGATGCGAATGACTTAATTAGATTAAGTGATTTATCACAATATATATTTTTAAAGAAAACAGCACGTTTTGTGAAAGAAGTAAAATTTACAACCACAACACCTGGTTATACTGACCATACACCTTTCCTCATTGAATTTAACTACCTGCTTACAATTGAATTTTATAAAGAAGGACATTTAGTTAATATGCGAATTAATAAATGGGGGTATGATATGCCTGATTTAGGGTATAATTGGTCTTTTTCAATAAACATAGAAGACCTACATGATTTAAATCAGTCTCGTAAAGAAGAATATTATCCACTTGGTGAAGATAAGGATTTATGTGGAAGTACAATTAGTAAACAACAAATACGTGATTTTAAGAAAATAAAAATATATGATAGTATAGCGATGGTTCGCATGACAAAGAAGGAAGGTAATGAGATAAGGATAGAAAGCCGAGGAATACAAACCGATTTGGTAGTGGGAAGATGGGGTGGTATTACCTGTCATAATATTAATCTCACATATATTTCTGATACATAAATGGCAGGAAGAAGACTACAAGAGAATTATAATTTTTGTATTCAAGGATACCTACAAGAAAAGGGTGCTCGGTATTACATACCTTATGATTTGGAGCATATACATGGGAATTTTGTCATTAAAAACTGGCCTTATACTGATATTGTTAAACCCACAAATAGAGACTTGTTTAAAATATTAAATAAAAATGAACTTCTCAAAGTTATGAAATATAAAACTCTTTTAGAAATCGTCAACAAATCTTATTGGTATCCTATTATGAGAAAAATAATTATAGATA
Source organism: Myxine glutinosa (assembly GCF_964187855.1). Lineage (NCBI taxonomy): Eukaryota > Metazoa > Chordata > Myxini > Myxiniformes > Myxinidae > Myxine > Myxine glutinosa. The sequence continues at coordinate 47,620 of NW_027618182.1, read as the reverse complement.
CAAGAATATCTCAAAATCCAGATGAGTATATGTATAATATTCTTTGGGGTTCAAACTCAAGGGTAGCAAGGGATGAGGAAGGAGTTGAAGAAGAGAAGGAGGAAAGAGAGAAAAAGGAGAAGGAGGAAAGGGAGAGGGAGGAGAAGGAGGAGAGGGAGAAAAAGGAGGAGAAGGAGGAGAGGGAGAAAAAGGAGAAGGAGGAAAGGGAGAAAAGGGAGAAGGAGGAAAGAGAGAAAAAGGAGAAGGAGGAAAGGGAGAGGGAGAAAATGGAGGAGGAGGAGAGGGAGCAAAGAGAGAGGGAGGAAAAATATAAAAAGATGGAAATCACTGAGATTCATAAAAGATTGAGTGTATTAAAGCAAATAAATCAATCTCAACGCACCGAAGAGGAAATTAAAGAATTAACAACTCTTATGAAGATAATGGTTTCAAAAATAAGAACGTCAATGTCTTCAATTTCAGAGATTTAAACGAGAAAGTGGTGAAGAAGAAGAAGAAGAAGAAGGAAAAGATTATGTGATTGATGATGTTGGTGTCATTGACTTTAGTTAGTTTTTATTTGTAAATAAATGGAGGAGAGAGTGAAGGCATTCCTTAGGATTCTTTATGTTTTAAAAATAAAGATTGAAATGTATATGTTGAAAACCAAAAAGGTTTTGATACTCTGTCGGAATTTTTCTGATAAATAAATATGAGTTATTGTCTCAAATGTAAAAAGAAAACGAAATCTAAAAATATCTCTTATGTTAAAGCTAAAAATAATAGAGTTTATCAAAAAGGAATATGTCAAGTATGTGGCTCTAAAAAGTGCCAATTCATCTCTCCTAAAAGAGGAGGAGACATACAAAAGTTTCTGTCAGGAAGTAAATTTACAACAACTGGAATTCCAGGGGAATTACACCTTCCAGGGTATTCTTTCTGTGGTCCAGGAACAAACTTGGATAAAAGATTAGATGAGGCTGACAATCCTAAACCTTGGTCTAAACCTACAAATAGGGTTGACGAAGTGTGTATGAAGCATGATATTGCTTATGGGAAAACCACTACGTTGACTGAAAAACATAAAGCCGACAGCGAAATGTTGTATAATTTGTCTTTGATACAAAATCCAACGTTGAGAGAGAAAGTTGATAGGTTTATTGTGAGAAATTTGATAAATGCTAAATTGAAACTTGGTCTTGGTTATTCCTCAAAAAACTATTAGGCTCTAATGATGCCATCAAGACTGAGGAGCTTTTGGCTGAAGAATTACACAAACCTATAATCACAAAGTTTAAAAGAAGGAAGGTTTATTCTAAATACACTGACCACATATGGTCCGCTGATTTAATTGAATTGAATAATGACAGGGGATACAGGTATGCTTTAACCGTTATTGATTTGAGGAGTAGATTTGCCTGGGTTGTCCCTTTAAAAAATAAAAGGGGTGATACTTTAATGTTAGCCTTTAAGCTAATATTTGATCGGGATAAAAGGAAACCAAAGAAGTTATGGACTGATGAGGGAACAGAGTTCTATAACAAAATATTCATGAAATTTCTTAAGGGGAAGGGTATTAAATTATACAGCACCTTTAATGAAGGAAAGGCAGTTGTTATTGAGCGTTTTAATCGTACTTTAAAAGAGAAATTATATAAAAAATTCACACAACTCGGTTCTCAAAAATGGGTGTATTTAATTCAGGATATTGTAGATAATTACAATAATACAGTTCATTCATCAACACAATCAAAACCATCAGAAACATTTACAAAATTAGAATATGAAAAGGAGATTAATTTGAGAAAGCCCAAGTTTAAAGTTGGTGATATTGTAAGAATATACAAATGGAAAAGTCATTTTGAGAAAGGTTATACACAAAAATGGACTCGTGAATTATTTAAAATCATTGATGTAATGGATACAGTCCCTTGGACCTACAAATTATATGATTTAAATGGAGAAGAAATCTTGGGTTCATTTTACTCACAAGAATTACAAAAAACACAAGTAAGCAGATAATACCCTTGAAAATAATAAATAAATAAATAAAATGTAATGGGGATACGTTTTTAAATCTGTGAACCCCAAACACAGAATCCCACAACTTTTTAGTTGGGGCTTAACTTTTGTGTGTGTATAATGGGGATACGTTTTTAAATCTGTGAACCCCAAACACAGAATCCCACAACTTTTTAGTTGGGGCTTAACTTTTGTGTGTGTATAATGGGGATACGTTTTTAAATCTGTGAACCCCAAACACAGAATCCCACAACTTTTTAGTTGGGGCTTAACTTTTGTGTGTGTATAATGGGGATACGTTTTTAAATCTGTGAACCCCAAACACAGAATCCCACAACTTTTTAGTTGGGGCTTAACTTTTGTGTGTGTGTGTATGTGCGAGTGAGTCATAATAATATACAAACCCTAACCCAACCCAAGCCCTAACCCAACCCCATCCCTAACCCAAACCCATCCCTAACCCAACCCATCCCTAACCCAACCCCATCCCTAACCCAACCCCATCCCTAACCCAACCCCATCCCTAACCCAACCCCATCCCTAACCCAACCCCATCCCTAACCCAACCCCAACCCTAACCCAACCCCATCCCTAACCCAACCCCATCCCTAACCCAACCCATCCCTAACCCTCACATTCAAAATCCCAACCCTAACCCAATCCCATCCCTAACCCAACCCCAACCCTAACCCTCACATTCAAAATCCCAACCCTAACCCAACCCATCCCTAACCCAACCCCATCCCTAACCCAACCCCATCCCTAACCCAACCCCAACCCTAACCCTCACATTCAAAATCCCAACCCTAACCCAACCCCATCCCTAACCCTCACATTCAAAATCCCAACCCTAACCCAACCCCATCCCTAACCCTCACATTCAAAATCCCACCCAAACCCTAACATAATCTTTCTTTTCTTCTTTTTTAAATACGTATTTCTTTCTTTTTTTTTCCTCTTCCTCCAATTCTGTCTTTCAAGGCTTTTAAGTTTGAAGAAGTAGAAATGGGAAGAAAGAATTTTCCAGCATTTTCTTCCTCGAACTTTCTTGATATTGCTTAAATCAAGCGTCATTAAATAAAGAACATTGTTCATTGCTTTAGAATCCAAAGAGTCTCCAAGAGGAACCCCACAGGTAGAGTCTCCAAAATAAAACCAACTTTCCAAGTTCCCAAGGTATAACCACATTCCTGTTGAGCCTCCAAGATAGGTATCACATTCCGAGTCATCAAAACAAAACCCCCATTCCGAGTCTCCAAAACGAAACCAGTTTTCAAAGTCTCCAAGGTAAAACTCTTTTCCTAATTTTATGAAATTTAGTGAGTCTCCAAGGTAGGCTCCACAGTTAGAACCATCTAGGCAGACCTCATAATTAGTTTTTCCCAAATTTAGTGAGTCTCCAAGGTAGGCTCCACAGTTAGAACCATCTAGGCAGACCTCATAATTTGTTTTTCCCAAATTTAGTGAGTCTCCAAGGTAGGCTCCACAGTTAGAACCATCTAGGCAGACCTCATAATTTGTTTTTCCCAAATTTAGTGAGTCTCCAAGGTAGGCTCCACAGTTAGAACCATCTAGGCAGACCTCATAATTTGTTTTTCCCAAATTTAGTGAGTCTCCAAGGTAGGCTCCACAGTTAGAACCATCTAGGCAGACCTCATAATTTGTTTTTCCCAAATTCAGTGAGTCTCCAAGGTAGGCTCCACAGTTAGAACCATCTAGGCAAACCTCATAATTTGTTTTTCCCAAATTTAGTGAGTCTCCAAGGTAGGCTCCACAGTTAGAACCATCTAGGCAGACCTCATAATTTGTTTTTCCCAAATTCAGTGAGTCTCCAAGGTAGGCTCCACAGTTAGAACCATCTAGGCAAACCTCATAATTTGTTTTTCCCAAATTTAGTGAGTCTCCAAGGTAGGCTCCACAGTTAGAACCATCTAGGCAGACCTCATAATTTGTTTTTCCCAAATTTAGTGAGTCTCCAAGGTAGGCTCCACAGTTAGAACCATCTAGGCAGACCTCATAATTTGTTTTTCCCAAATTTAGTGAGTCTCCAAGGTAGGCTCCACAGTTAGAACCATCTAGGCAGACCTCATAATTTGTTTTTCCCAAATTTAGTGAGTCTCCAAGGTATAACTCTTTGGCTGGGTCATCAAGGTAGAACTCGTTCAGTGGGTTTTGTTTTGATAACTCACAATAAGTATCATCATGGTAGAACTCTTTTTCAGGATTTTGTGGATCTCCAAGGTATAACTCTTTGGCTGGGTCATCAAGGTAGAACTCGTTCTGTGGGTCTTGGTTGTTCAAAAGATCTTCAAACAAAAAAATAACTTTATCCCAAGTTGTGTTAAAAGTAGAATTTTCATTTCGTAGCTCAGATACAATTTCCTCCATCGACAAGAGGTTCGAGTCCAGTTCATCAATCTGAAGGTTGAGCGCTACACAGGTAGTAGGACTCCAAGGAATAGCAAAGTTATCCCATTCCATTTCGGCATAGGAGTCCATTCTCAAGTGAAGCAGAAAGCGTGTTTGAAAAAGCCTGTGTGGTCGGTGCCTTTTATAAGAAGGGCTGGGTGTGTGTCATTTCCTGTGGAAATTCCCTGGGCGTGTCTTAACTGGAAATGATGTGATGGAAATTCCCTGAAAATGATGTTATGTATTACCTGGAAATGATACAATGCTGAAGAGTTTATAAAGTGGGTGGGACTTAGCAAAAGTGGGAGGAGCTTAGCAAAAGTGGGCGGGGCTTAGTAAAAAGTGGGCGTGGCTTAACAAAAAGTGGGCGGGCTTAGTAAAAATGGGCGTGGTTTACCAAAAAGTGGGCGGGGCTTACCAAAAAATGGTATGTGGCACTGGAGGCGCTCAAACAAGAACATTGAGGGAGGTTTACCATTTTATCTTAGCTCAGTTAAAATATCTTAATAAAGAACCAAACTCAAACATATTTTTTGTTAATATATTAGATGGTGAAGAGAGTGGCAAGAGAATTAAATTATTTCCCACGCATAAACAAATATTTGTAGGGTCGTTGTTTGAGTGGGTTATATTCACCAGATGATATTAAGAGTAAAAGGTTAAAAGGTCCATGAGGTCAGAAGGATCACAGGTGTTTAAGTGGTCTAATGAATAAGGATAACATGTCAAAAGGTTAGAAGGTTCGTAAAGAACAGGGTGAGAGAAATATAGGTGTTTAGGGGCAATGAGGGAGGGAAAGAATTAATATGGAAGTGAATGGGTCAAAGATTAATCTGCCAGATGATATGTAGAAGAAGGATGATAGGTCTATAAGAGAAAACAAATATTTGTAGTGTTTGAGTGGTCTAATGAACAACATTAAGGATAGGTACTACAGACAAAAGGTTCATAAAGATGAGGGTGGGAGAAATAGAGGTGTTTATGATTTTTGAAAAAGACAAGGGGGTAAATGACATTAGATAGGGATTTCCCATGTTAAACGGAGGTGTCCCAGAAGCAACATTATTACACTACTCACACTATCACAAGTGCAAAAAGTGTTTTTTCCACACTAATACAAGTGCAAAAGTGGTTTCCTGCACCAACACAAGTGCGAAAAGTGGTTTTTCAACACTAACACAAGTGCGAAAAGTGGTTTTTCAACACTAACACAAGTGCGAAAAGTGGTTTTTCAACACTATCACAAGTGCAAAAAGTGTTTTTTCCACACTAATACAAGTGCAAAAGTGGTTTCCTGCACCAACACAAGTGCGAAATGTGGTTTTTCAACACTAACACATGTGCGAAAAGTGGTTTTTCAACACTAACACAAGTGCGAAAAGTGTTTTTTCCACACTAATACAAGTGCAAAAGTGGTTTCCTGCACCAACACAAGTGCGAAAAGTGGTTTTTCCACACTAATACAAGTGCAAAAGTGGTTTCCTGCACCAACACAAGTGCGAAATGTGGTTTTTCAACACAAACACATGTGCGAAAAGTGGTTTTTCAACACTAACACAAGTGCGAAAAGTGTTTTTTCCACACTAATACAAGTGCAAAAGTGGTTTCCTGCACCAACACAAGTGCGAAAAGTGGTTTTTCAACACTAACACAAGTGCGAAAAGTGGTTTTTCAACACTAACACAAGTGCGAAAAGTGGTTTTTCAACACTAACACAAGTGCGAAAAGTGGTTTATCCACACTAATACAACTGCAAAAGTGGTTTCCTGCACCAACACAAGTGCGAAAAGTGGTTTTTCAACACTAACACAAGTGCGAAAAGTGGTTTTTCAACACTATCACAAGTGCAAAAAGTGTTTTTTCAACACTAACACAAGTGCGAAAAGTGGTTTTTCAACACTAACACAAGTGCGAAAAGTGGTTTTTCAACACTATCACAAGTGCAAAAAAGTGTTTTTTCCACACTAATACAAGTGCAAAAGTGGTTTCCTGCACCAACACAAGTGCGAAAAGTGGTTTTCAACACTAACACAAGTGCGAAAAGTGGTTTTTCAACACTAACACAAGTGCGAAAAGTGGTTTTTCCACACTAATACAAGTGCAAAAGTGGTTTCCTGCACCAACACAAGTGCAAAAAGTGGTTTTTCAACACTAACACAAGTGCGAAAAGTGGTTTTTCAACACTAACACAAGTGCGAAAAGTGGTTTTTCCACACTAATACAAGTGCAAAAGTGGTTTCCTGCACCAACACAAGTGCGAAAAGTGGTTTTTCAACACTAACACAAGTGCGAAAAGTGGTTTTTCAACACTAACACAAGTGCGAAAAGTGGTTTTTCAACACTATCACAAGTGCAAAAAAGTGTTTTTTCCACACTAATACAAGTGCAAAAGTGGTTTCCTGCACCAACACAAGTGCGAAAAGTGGTTTTCAACACTAACACAAGTGCGAAAAGTGGTTTTTCAACACTAACACAAGTGCGAAAAGTGGTTTTTCCACACTAATACAAGTGCAAAAGTGGTTTCCTGCACCAACACAAGTGCAAAAAGTGGTTTTTCAACACTAACACAAGTGCGAAAAGTGGTTTTTCAACACTAACACAAGTGCGAAAAGTGGTTTTTCCACACTAATACAAGTGCAAAAGTGGTTTCCTGCACCAACACAAGTGCGAAAAGTGGTTTTCAACACTAACACAAGTGCGGAAAGTGGTTTTTCAACACTAACACAAGTGCGAAAAGTGGTTTTTCCACACTAATACAAGTGCAAAAGTGTTTCCCTGCACCAACACAAGTGCGAAAAGTGGTTTTTCAACACTAACACAAGTGCGAAAAGTGGTTTTTCAACACTAACACAAGTGCGAAAAGTGGTTTTCCCACACTAATACAAGTGCAAAAGTGGTTTCCTGCACCAACACAAGTGCGAAAAGTGGTTTTTCAACACTAACACAAGTGCGAAAAGTGGTTTTTCAACATTAGCACAAGTGCGAAAAGTGGTTTTTCAACACTATCACAAGTGCAAAAAGTGTTTTTTCCACACTAATACAAGTGCAAAAGTGGTTTCCTGCACCAACACAAGTGCGAAAAGTGGTTTTTCAACACTAACACAAGTGCGAAAAGTGGTTTCCTTCACTAACACAAGTGCAAAAAGTGGTTTTTCAACACTAACACAAGTGCGAAAAGTGGTTTTTCAACACTAACACAAGTGCGAAAAGTGGTTTTCCACACTAATACAAGTGCAAAAGTGGTTTCCTGCACCAACACAAGTGCGAAAAGTGGTTTTTCAACACTAACACAAGTGCGAAAAGTGGTTTATCCACACTAATACAACTGCAAAAGTGGTTTCCTGCACCAACACAAGTGCGAAAAGTGGTTTTTCAACACTAACACAAGTGCGAAAAGTGGTTTTTCAACACTATCACAAGTGCAAAAAGTGTTTTTTCAACACTAACACAAGTGCGAAAAGTGGTTTTTCAACACTAACACAAGTGCGAAAAGTGGTTTTTCAACACTATCACAAGTGCAAAAAAGTGTTTTTTCCACACTAATACAAGTGCAAAAGTGGTTTCCTGCACCAACACAAGTGCGAAAAGTGGTTTTCAACACTAACACAATTGCGAAAAGTGGTTTTTCAACACTAACACAAGTGCGAAAAGTGGTTTTTCCACACTAATACAAGTGCAAAAGTGGTTTCCTGCACCAACACAAGTGCAAAAAGTGGTTTTTCAACACTAACACAAGTGCGAAAAGTGGTTTTTCAACACTAACACAAGTGCGAAAAGTGGTTTTTCCACACTAATACAAGTGCAAAAGTGGTTTCCTGCACCAACACAAGTGCGAAAAGTGGTTTTTCAACACTAACACAAGTGCGAAAAGTGGTTTTTCAACACTAACACAAGTGCGAAAAGTGGTTTTTCAACACTATCACAAGTGCAAAAAAGTGTTTTTTCCACACTAATACAAGTGCAAAAGTGGTTTCCTGCACCAACACAAGTGCGAAAAGTGGTTTTCAACACTAACACAAGTGCGAAAAGTGGTTTTTCAACACTAACACAAGTGCGAAAAGTGGTTTTTCCACACTAATACAAGTGCAAAAGTGGTTTCCTGCACCAACACAAGTGCAAAAAGTGGTTTTTCAACACTAACACAAGTGCGAAAAGTGGTTTTTCAACACTAACACAAGTGCGAAAAGTGGTTTTTCCACACTAATACAAGTGCAAAAGTGGTTTCCTGCACCAACACAAGTGCGAAAAGTGGTTTTCAACACTAACACAAGTGCGGAAAGTGGTTTTTCAACACTAACACAAGTGCGAAAAGTGGTTTTTCCACACTAATACAAGTGCAAAAGTGTTTCCCTGCACCAACACAAGTGCGAAAAGTGGTTTTTCAACACTAACACAAGTGCGAAAAGTGGTTTTTCAACACTAACACAAGTGCGAAAAGTGGTTTTCCCACACTAATACAAGTGCAAAAGTGGTTTCCTGCACCAACACAAGTGCGAAAAGTGGTTTTTCAACACTAACACAAGTGCGAAAAGTGGTTTTTCAACATTAGCACAAGTGCGAAAAGTGGTTTTTCAACACTATCACAAGTGCAAAAAGTGTTTTTTCCACACTAATACAAGTGCAAAAGTGGTTTCCTGCACCAACACAAGTGCGAAAAGTGGTTTTTCAACACTAACACAAGTGCGAAAAGTGGTTTCCTTCACTAACACAAGTGCAAAAAGTGGTTTTTCAACACTAACACAAGTGCGAAAAGTGGTTTTTCAACACTAACACAAGTGCGAAAAGTGGTTTTCCACACTAATACAAGTGCAAAAGTGGTTTCCTGCACCAACACAAGTGCGAAAAGTGGTTTTTCAACACTAACACAAGTGCGAAAAGTGGTTTTTCAACACTATCACAAGTGCAAAAAGTGTTTTTTCCACACTAATACAAGTGCAAAAGTGGTTTCCTGCACCAACACAAGTGCGAAAAGTTGTTTATCAACATTATCACAAGTGCAAAAAGTGTTTTTTCCACACTAATACAAGTGCAAAAGTGGTTTCCTGCACCAACACAAGTGCGAAAAGTGGTTTTTCAACACTAACACAAGTGCGAAAAGTGGTTTTTCAACACTATCACAAGTGCAAAAAGTGTTTTTTCCACACTAATACAAGTGCAAAAGTGGTTTCCTGCACCAACACAAGTGCGAAAAGTTGTTTTTCAACACTATCACAAGTGCAAAAAGTATTTTTTCCACACTAATACAAGTGCAAAAGTGGTTTCCTGCACCAACACAAGTGCGAAAAGTGGTTTTTCAACACTAACACAAGTGCGAAAAGTGGTTTTTCAACACTATCACAAGTGCAAAAAGTGGTTTTTCCACACTAATACAAGTGCAAAAGTGGTTTCCTGCACCAACACTAGTGCGAAAAGTGGTTTTTCAACACTAACACAAGTGCGAAAAGTGGTTTTTCAACACTATCACAAGTGCGAAAAGTAGTTTTTCAACACTCACACAAGTGCGAAAAGTGGTTTTTCAACACTAACACAAGTGCGAAAAGTGGTTTTTCCACACTAATACAAGTGCAAAAGTGGTTTCCTGCACCAACACAAGTGCAAAATGTGGTTTTTCAACACTAACACATGTGCGAAAAGTGGTTTTTCAACACTATCACAAGTGCGAAAAGTGTTTTTTCCACACTAATACAAGTGCAAAAGTGGTTTCCTGCACCAACACAAGTGCGAAAAGTGGTTTTTCAACACTAACACAAGTGCGAAAAGTGGTTTTTCAACACTAACACAAGTGCGAAAAGAGGTTTTTCAACACTAACACAAGTGCGAAAAGTGGTTTATCCACACTAATACAAGTGCAAAAGTGGTTTCCTGCACCAACACAAGTGCGAAAAGTGGTTTTTCAACACTAACACAAGTGCGAAAAGTGGTTTTTCAACACTATCACAAGTGCAAAAAGTGTTTTTTCAACACTAACACAAGTGCGAAAAGTGGTTTTTCAACACTAACACAAGTGCGAAAAGTGGTTTTTCAACACTATCACAAGTGCAAAAAAGTGTTTTTTCCACACTAATAAAAGTGCAAAAGTGGTTTCCTGCACCAACACAAGTGCGAAAAGTGGTTTTTCAACACTAACACAAGTGCGAAAAGTGGTTTTTCAACACTAACACAAGTGCGAAAAGTGTTTTTTCCACACTAATACAAGTGCAAAAGTGGTTTCCTGCACCAACACAAGTGCGAAAAGTGGTTTTTCAACACTAACACAAGTGCGAAAAGTGGTTTTTCAACACTAACACACGTGCAAAAAGTGGTTTTTCCACACTAATACAAGTGCAAAAGTGGTTTCCTGCACCAACACAAGTGCGAAAAGGGTTTTTCAACACTAACACAAGTGCGAAAAGTGGTTTTTCAACACTATCACAAGTGCAAAAAGTGTTTTTTCCACACTAATACAAGTGCAAAAGTGGTTTCCTGCACCAACACAAGTGCGAAAAGTGGTTTTTCAACACTAACACAAGTGCGAAAAGTGGTTTTTCAACACTAACACAAGTGCGAAAAGTGGTTTTTCCACACTAATACAAGTGCAAAAGTGGTTTCCTGCACCAACACAAGTGCAAAAAGTGGTTTTTCAACACTAACACAAGTGCGAAAAGTGGTTTTTCAACACTATCACAAGTGCAAAAAGTGTTTTTTCCACACTAATACAAGTGCAAAAGTGGTTTCCTGCACAAACACAAGTGCGAAAAGTGGTTTTTCAACACTAACACAAGTGCGAAAAGTGGTTTTTCCACACTAATACAAGTGCAAAAGTGGTTTCCTGCACCAATACAAGTGCAAAATGTGGTTTTTCAACACTAACACAAGTGCGAAAAGTGGTTTTTCAACACTATCACAAGTGCAAAAAGTGTTTTTTCCACACGAATACAAGTGCAAAAGTGGTTTCCTGCACCAACACAAGTGCGAAATGTGGTTTTTCAACACTAACACATGTGCGAAAAGTGGTTTTTCAACACTAACACAAGTGCGAAAAGTGTTTTTTCCACACTAATACAAGTGCAAAAGTGGTTTCCTGCACCAACACAAGTGCGAAAAGTGGTTTTTCCACACTATCACAGGTGCAAAAAGTGTTTTTTCCACACTAATACAAGTGCGAAAAGTGGTTTTTCAACACTAACACAATTGCGAAAAGTAGTTTTTCAACACTAACACAAGTGCGAAAAGTGGTTTTTCAACACTAACACAAGTGCAAAAAGTGGTTTTTCCACACTAATACAAGTGCAAAAGTGGTTTCCTGCACCAACACAAATGCGAAAAGTGGTTTTTCAACACTAACACAAGTGCGAAAACTGGTTTTTCAACACTATCACAAGTATAAATAGTGTTTTTTCCACACTAATACAAGTGCAAAAGTGGTTTCCTGCACCAACACAAGTGCAAAAAGTGGTTTTTCAACACTAACACAAGTGCGAAAAGTGGTTTTTCAACACTAACACAAGTGCGAAAAGTGGTTTTTCAACACTAACACAAGTGCGAAAAGTGGTTTTTCCACACTAATACAAGTGCAAAAGTGGTTTCCTGCACCAACACAAGTGCGAAAAGTGGTTTTCAACACTAACACAAGTGCGGAAAGTGGTTTTTCAACACTAACACAAGTGCGAAAAGTGGTTTTTCCACACTAATACAAGTGCAAAAGTGTTTCCCTGCACCAACACAAGTGCGAAAAGTGGTTTTTCAACACTAACACAAGTGCGAAAAGTGGTTTTTCAACACTAACACAAGTGCGAAAAGTGGTTTTCCCACACTAATACAAGTGCAAAAGTGGTTTCCTGCACCAACACAAGTGCGAAAAGTGGTTTTTCAACACTAACACAAGTGCGAAAAGTGGTTTTTCAACATTAGCACAAGTGCGAAAAGTGGTTTTTCAACACTATCACAAGTGCAAAAAGTGTTTTTTCCACACTAATACAAGTGCAAAAGTGGTTTCCTGCACCAACACAAGTGCGAAAAGTGGTTTTTCAACACTAACACAAGTGCGAAAAGTGGTTTCCTTCACTAACACAAGTGCAAAAAGTGGTTTTTCAACACTAACACAAGTGCGAAAAGTGGTTTTTCAACACTAACACAAGTGCGAAAAGTGGTTTTCCACACTAATACAAGTGCAAAAGTGGTTTCCTGCACCAACACAAGTGCGAAAAGTGGTTTTTCAACACTAACACAAGTGCGAAAAGTGGTTTATCCACACTAATACAACTGCAAAAGTGGTTTCCTGCACCAACACAAGTGCGAAAAGTGGTTTTTCAACACTAACACAAGTGCGAAAAGTGGTTTTTCAACACTATCACAAGTGCAAAAAGTGTTTTTTCAACACTAACACAAGTGCGAAAAGTGGTTTTTCAACACTAACACAAGTGCGAAAAGTGGTTTTTCAACACTATCACAAGTGCAAAAAAGTGTTTTTTCCACACTAATACAAGTGCAAAAGTGGTTTCCTGCACCAACACAAGTGCGAAAAGTGGTTTTCAACACTAACACAAGTGCGAAAAGTGGTTTTTCAACACTAACACAAGTGCGAAAAGTGGTTTTTCCACACTAATACAAGTGCAAAAGTGGTTTCCTGCACCAACACAAGTGCAAAAAGTGGTTTTTCAACACTAACACAAGTGCGAAAAGTGGTTTTTCAACACTAACACAAGTGCGAAAAGTGGTTTTTCCACACTAATACAAGTGCAAAAGTGGTTTCCTGCACCAACACAAGTGCGAAAAGTGGTTTTTCAACACTAACACAAGTGCGAAAAGTGGTTTTTCAACACTAACACAAGTGCGAAAAGTGGTTTTTCAACACTATCACAAGTGCAAAAAAGTGTTTTTTCCACACTAATACAAGTGCAAAAGTGGTTTCCTGCACCAACACAAGTGCGAAAAGTGGTTTTCAACACTAACACAAGTGCGAAAAGTGGTTTTTCAACACTAACACAAGTGCGAAAAGTGGTTTTTCCACACTAATACAAGTGCAAAAGTGGTTTCCTGCACCAACACAAGTGCAAAAAGTGGTTTTTCAACACTAACACAAGTGCGAAAAGTGGTTTTTCAACACTAACACAAGTGCGAAAAGTGGTTTTTCCACACTAATACAAGTGCAAAAGTGGTTTCCTGCACCAACACAAGTGCGAAAAGTGGTTTTCAACACTAACACAAGTGCGGAAAGTGGTTTTTCAACACTAACACAAGTGCGAAAAGTGTTTTTTCCACACTAATACAAGTGCAAAAGTGTTTCCCTGCACCAACACAAGTGCGAAAAGTGGTTTTTCAACACTAACACAAGTGCGAAAAGTGGTTTTTCAACACTAACACAAGTGCGAAAAGTGGTTTTCCCACACTAATACAAGTGCAAAAGTGGTTTCCTGCACCAACACAAGTGCGAAAAGTGGTTTTTCAACACTAACACAAGTGCGAAAAGTGGTTTTTCAACATTAGCACAAGTGCGAAAAGTGGTTTTTCAACACTATCACAAGTGCAAAAAGTGTTTTTTCCACACTAATACAAGTGCAAAAGTGGTTTCCTGCACCAACACAAGTGCGAAAAGTGGTTTTTCAACACTAACACAAGTGCGAAAAGTGGTTTCCTTCACTAACACAAGTGCAAAAAGTGGTTTTTCAACACTAACACAAGTGCGAAAAGTGGTTTTTCAACACTAACACAAGTGCGAAAAGTGTTTTTTCCACACTAATACAAGTGCAAAAGTGGTTTCCTGCACCAACACAAGTGCGAAAAGTGGTTTTTCAACACTAACACAAGTGCGAAAAGTGGTTTTTCAACACTAACACACGTGCAAAAAGTGGTTTTTCCACACTAATACAAGTGCAAAAGTGGTTTCCTGCACCAACACAAGTGCGAAAAGGGTTTTTCAACACTAACACAAGTGCGAAAAGTGGTTTTTCAACACTATCACAAGTGCAAAAAGTGTTTTTTCCACACTAATACAAGTGCAAAAGTGGTTTCCTGCACCAACACAAGTGCGAAAAGTGGTTTTTCAACACTAACACAAGTGCGAAAAGTGGTTTTTCAACACTAACACAAGTGCGAAAAGTGGTTTTTCCACACTAATACAAGTGCAAAAGTGGTTTCCTGCACCAACACAAGTGCAAAAAGTGGTTTTTCAACACTAACACAAGTGCGAAAAGTGGTTTTTCAACACTATCACAAGTGCAAAAAGTGTTTTTTCCACACTAATTCAAGTGCAAAAGTGGTTTCCTGCACAAACACAAGTGCGAAAAGTGGTTTTTCAACACTAACACAAGTGCGAAAAGTGGTTTTTCCACACTAATACAAGTGCAAAAGTGGTTTCCTGCACCAATACAAGTGCAAAATGTGGTTTTTCAACACTAACGCAAGTGCGAAAAGTGGTTTTCCACACTATCACAAGTGCAAAAAGTGTTTTTTCCACACTAATACAAGTGCAAAAGTGGTTTCCTGCACCAACACAAGTGCGAAAAGTGGTTTTTCAACACTAACACAAGTGCGAAAAGTGGTTTTTCAACACTAACACAAGTGCGAAAAGTGGTTTTTCAACACTATCACAAGTGCAAAAAGTGTTTTTTCCACACGAATACAAGTGCAAAAGTGGTTTCCTGCACCAACACAAGTGCGAAATGTGGTTTTTCAACACTAACACATGTGCGAAAA
Source organism: Myxine glutinosa (assembly GCF_964187855.1). Taxonomy (NCBI): domain Eukaryota; kingdom Metazoa; phylum Chordata; class Myxini; order Myxiniformes; family Myxinidae; genus Myxine; species Myxine glutinosa. The sequence goes on along the minus strand of NW_027618182.1, from coordinate 32,536 downwards.
GTGGTTTTTCAACACTAACACAAGTGCGAAAAGTGTTTTTTCCACACTAATACAAGTGCAAAAGTGGTTTCCTGCACCAACACAAGTGCGAAAAGTGGTTTTTCCACACTATCACAGGTGCAAAAAGTGTTTTTTCCACACTAATACAAGTGCGAAAAGTGGTTTTTCAACACTAACACAATTGCGAAAAGTAGTTTTTCAACACTAACACAAGTGCGAAAAGTGGTTTTTCAACACTAACACAAGTGCAAAAAGTGGTTTTTCCACACTAATACAAGTGCAAAAGTGGTTTCCTGCACCAACACAAATGCGAAAAGTGGTTTTTCAACACTAACACAAGTGCGAAAACTGGTTTTTCAACACTATCACAAGTATAAATAGTGTTTTTTCCACACTAATACAAGTGCAAAAGTGGTTTCCTGCACCAACACAAGTGCAAAAAGTGGTTTTTCAACACTAACACAAGTGCGAAAAGTGGTTTTTCAACACTAACACAAGTGCGAAAAGTGGTTTTTCAACACTAACACAAGTGCGAAAAGTGGTTTTTCCACACTAATACAAGTGCAAAAGTGGTTTCCTGCACCAACACAAGTGCGAAAAGTGGTTTTCAACACTAACACAAGTGCGGAAAGTGGTTTTTCAACACTAACACAAGTGCGAAAAGTGGTTTTTCCACACTAATACAAGTGCAAAAGTGTTTCCCTGCACCAACACAAGTGCGAAAAGTGGTTTTTCAACACTAACACAAGTGCGAAAAGTGGTTTTTCAACACTAACACAAGTGCGAAAAGTGGTTTTCCCACACTAATACAAGTGCAAAAGTGGTTTCCTGCACCAACACAAGTGCGAAAAGTGGTTTTTCAACACTAACACAAGTGCGAAAAGTGGTTTTTCAACATTAGCACAAGTGCAAAAAGTGGTTTTTCAACACTATCACAAGTGCAAAAAGTGTTTTTTCCACACTAATACAAGTGCAAAAGTGGTTTCCTGCACCAACACAAGTGCGAAAAGTGGTTTTTCAACACTAACACAAGTGCGAAAAGTGGTTTCCTTCACTAACACAAGTGCAAAAAGTGGTTTTTCAACACTAACACAAGTGCGAAAAGTGGTTTTTCAACACTAACACAAGTGCGAAAAGTGGTTTTCCACACTAATACAAGTGCAAAAGTGGTTTCCTGCACCAACACAAGTGCGAAAAGTGGTTTTTCAACACTAACACAAGTGCGAAAAGTGGTTTATCCACACTAATACAACTGCAAAAGTGGTTTCCTGCACCAACACAAGTGCGAAAAGTGGTTTTTCAACACTAACACAAGTGCGAAAAGTGGTTTTTCAACACCATCACAAGTGCAAAAAGTGTTTTTTCAACACTAACACAAGTGCGAAAAGTGGTTTTTCAACACTAACACAAGTGCGAAAAGTGGTTTTTCAACACTATCACAAGTGCAAAAAAGTGTTTTTTCCACACTAATACAAGTGCAAAAGTGGTTTCCTGCACCAACACAAGTGCGAAAAGTGGTTTTCAACACTAACACAAGTGCGAAAAGTGGTTTTTCAACACTAACACAAGTGCGAAAAGTGGTTTTTCCACACTAATACAAGTGCAAAAGTGGTTTCCTGCACCAACACAAGTACAAAAAGTGGTTTTTCAACACTAACACAAGTGCGAAAAGTGGTTTTTCAACACTAACACAAGTGCGAAAAGTGGTTTTTCCACACTAATACAAGTGCAAAAGTGGTTTCCTGCACCAACACAAGTGCGAAAAGTGGTTTTTCAACACTAACACAAGTGCGAAAAGTGGTTTTTCAACACTAACACAAGTGCGAAAAGTGGTTTTTCAACACTATCACAAGTGCAAAAAAGTGTTTTTTCCACACTAATACAAGTGCAAAAGTGGTTTCCTGCACCAACACAAGTGCGAAAAGTGGTTTTCAACACTAACACAAGTGCGAAAAGTGGTTTTTCAACACTAACACAAGTGCGAAAAGTGGTTTTTCCACACTAATACAAGTGCAAAAGTGGTTTCCTGCACCAACACAAGTGCAAAAAGTGGTTTTTCAACACTAACACAAGTGCGAAAAGTGGTTTTTCAACACTAACACAAGTGCGAAAAGTAGTTTTTCCACACTAATACAAGTGCAAAAGTGGTTTCCTGCACCAACACAAGTGCGAAAAGTGGTTTTCAACACTAACACAAGTGCGGAAAGTGGTTTTTCAACACTAACACAAGTGCGAAAAGTGGTTTTTCCACACTAATACAAGTGCAAAAGTGTTTCCCTGCACCAACACAAGTGCGAAAAGTGGTTTTTCAACACTAACACAAGTGCGAAAAGTGGTTTTTCAACACTAACACAAGTGCGAAAAGTGGTTTTCCCACACTAATACAAGTGCAAAAGTGGTTTCCTGCACCAACACAAGTGCGAAAAGTGGTTTTTCAACACTAACACAAGTGCGAAAAGTGGTTTTTCAACATTAGCACAAGTGCGAAAAGTGGTTTTTCAACACTATCACAAGTGCAAAAAGTGTTTTTTCCACACTAATACAAGTGCAAAAGTGGTTTCCTGCACCAACACAAGTGCGAAAAGTGGTTTTTCAACACTAACACAAGTGCGAAAAGTGGTTTCCTTCACTAACACAAGTGCAAAAAGTGGTTTTTCAACACTAACACAAGTGCGAAAAGTGGTTTTTCAACACTAACACAAGTGCGAAAAGTGGTTTTCCACACTAATACAAGTGCAAAAGTGGTTTCCTGCACCAACACAAGTGCGAAAAGTGGTTTTTCAACACTAACACAAGTGCGAAAAGTGGTTTTTCAACACTATCACAAGTGCAAAAAGTGTTTTTTCCACACTAATACAAGTGCAAAAGTGGTTTCCTGCACCAACACAAGTGCGAAAAGTTGTTTTTCAACATTATCACAAGTGCAAAAAGTGTTTTTTCCACACTAATACAAGTGCAAAAGTGGTTTCCTGCACCAACACAAGTGCGAAAAGTGGTTTTTCAACACTAACACAAGTGCGAAAAGTGGTTTTTCAACACTATCACAAGTGCAAAAAGTGTTTTTTCCACACTAATACAAGTGCAAAAGTGGTTTCCTGCACCAACACAAGTGCGAAAAGTTGTTTTTCAACACTATCACAAGTGCAAAAAGTATTTTTTCCACACTAATACAAGTGCAAAAGTGGTTTCCTGCACCAACACAAGTGCGAAAAGTGGTTTTTCAACACTAACACAAGTGCGAAAAGTGGTTTTTCAACACTAACACAAGTGCGAAAAGTGGTTTTTCAACACTATCACAAGTGCAAAAAGTGGTTTTTCCACACTAATACAAGTGCAAAAGTGGTTTCCTGCACCAACACTAGTGCGAAAAGTGGTTTTTCAACACTAACACAAGTGCGAAAAGTGGTTTTTCAACACTATCACAAGTGCGAAAAGTAGTTTTTCAACACTCACACAAGTGCGAAAAGTGGTTTTTCAACACTAACACAAGTGCGAAAAGTGGTTTTTCCACACTAATACAAGTGCAAAAGTGGTTTCCTGCACCAACACAAGTGCAAAATGTGGTTTTTCAACACTAACACATGTGTGAAAAGTGGTTTTTCAACACTATCACAAGTGCGAAAAGTGTTTTTTCCACACTAATACAAGTGCAAAAGTGGTTTCCCGCACCAACACAAGTGCGAAAAGTGGTTTTTCAACACTAACACAAGTGCGAAAAGTGGTTTTTCAACACTAACACAAGTGCGAAAAGTGGTTTTTCAACACTAACACAAGTGCGAAAAGTGGTTTATCCACACTAATACAAGTGCAAAAGTGGTTTCCTGCACCAACACAAGTGCGAAAAGTGGTTTTTCAACACTAACACAAGTGCGAAAAGTGGTTTTTCAACACTATCACAAGTGCAAAAAGTGTTTTTTCAACACTAACACAAGTGCGAAAAGTGGTTTTTCAACACTAACACAAGTGCGAAAGTGGTTTTTCAACAATATCACAAGTGCAAAAAAGTGTTTTTTCACACTAATAAAAGTGCAAAAGTGGTTTCCTGCACCAACACAAGTGCGAAAAGTGGTTTTTCAACACTAACACAAGTGCGAAAAGTGGTTTTTCAACACTAACACAAGTGCGAAAAGTGTTTTTTCCACACTAATACAAGTGCAAAAGTGGTTTCCTGCACCAACACAAGTGCGAAAAGTGGTTTTTCAACACTAACACAAGTGCGAAAAGTGGTTTTTCAACACTAACACACGTGCAAAAAGTGGTTTTTCCACACTAATACAAGTGCAAAAGTGGTTTCCTGCACCAACACAAGTGCGAAAAGGGTTTTTCAACACTAACACAAGTGCGAAAAGTGGTTTTTCAACACTATCACAAGTGCAAAAAGTGTTTTTTCCACACTAATACAAGTGCAAAAGTGGTTTCCCTGCACCAACACAAGTGCGAAAAGTGGTTTTTCAACACTAACACAAGTGCGAAAAGTGGTTTTTCAACACTAACACAAGTGCGAAAAGTGGTTTTTCCACACTAATACAAGTGCAAAAGTGGTTTCCTGCACCAACACAAGTGCAAAAAGTGGTTTTTCAACACTAACACAAGTGCGAAAAGTGGTTTTTCAACACTATCACAAGTGCAAAAGTGTTTTTTCCACACTAATACAAGTGCAAAAGTGGTTTCCTGCACAAACACAAGTGCGAAAAGTGGTTTTTCAACACTAACACAAGTGCGAAAAGTGGTTTTTTCCACACTAATACAAGTGCAAAAGTGGTTTCCTGCACCAATACAAGTGCAAAATGTGGTTTTTCAACACTAACACAAGTGCGAAAAGTGGTTTTCCACACTATCACAAGTGCAAAAAGTGTTTTTTCCACACTAATACAAGTGCAAAAGTGGTTTCCTGCACCAACACAAGTGCGAAAAGTGGTTTTTCAACACTAACACAAGTGCGAAAAGTGGTTTTTCAACACTAACACAAGTGCGAAAAGTGGTTTTTCAACACTATCACAAGTGCAAAAAGTGTTTTTTCCACACGAATACAAGTGCAAAAGTGGTTTCCTGCACCAACACAAGTGCGAAATGTGGTTTTTCAACACTAACACATGTGCGAAAAGTGGTTTTTCAACACTAACACAAGTGCGAAAAGTGTTTTTTCCACACTAATACAAGTGCAAAAGTGTTTCCCTGCACCAACACAAGTGCGAAAAGTGGTTTTTCAACACTAACACAAGTGCGAAAAGTGGTTTTTCAACACTAACACAAGTGCGAAAAGTGGTTTTCCACACTAATACAAGTGCAAAAGTGGTTTCCTGCACCAACACAAGTGCGAAAAGTGGTTTTTCAACACTAACACAAGTGCGAAAAGTGGTTTTTCAACATTAGCACAAGTGCGAAAAGTGGTTTTTCAACACTATCACAAGTGCAAAAAGTGTTTTTTCCACACTAATACAAGTGCAAAAGTGGTTTCCTGCACCAACACAAGTGCGAAAAGTGGTTTTTCAACACTAACACAAGTGCGAAAAGTGGTTTCCTTCACTAACACAAGTGCAAAAAGTGGTTTTTCAACACTAACACAAGTGCGAAAAGTGGTTTTTCAACACTAACACAAGTGCGAAAAGTGGTTTTCCACACTAATACAAGTGCAAAAGTGGTTTCCTGCACCAACACAAGTGCGAAAAGTGGTTTTTCAACACTAACACAAGTGCGAAAAGTGGTTTATCCACACTAATACAACTGCAAAAGTGGTTTCCTGCACCAACACAAGTGCGAAAAGTGGTTTTTCAACACTAACACAAGTGCGAAAAGTGGTTTTTCAACACTATCACAAGTGCAAAAAGTGTTTTTTCAACACTAACACAAGTGCGAAAAGTGGTTTTTCAACACTAACACAAGTGCGAAAAGTGGTTTTTCAACACTATCACAAGTGCAAAAAAGTGTTTTTTCCACACTAATACAAGTGCAAAAGTGGTTTCCTGCACCAACACAAGTGCGAAAAGTGGTTTTCAACACTAACACAATTGCGAAAAGTGGTTTTTCAACACTAACACAAGTGCGAAAAGTGGTTTTTCCACACTAATACAAGTGCAAAAGTGGTTTCCTGCACCAACACAAGTGCAAAAAGTGGTTTTTCAACACTAACACAAGTGCGAAAAGTGGTTTTTCAACACTAACACAAGTGCGAAAAGTGGTTTTTCCACACTAATACAAGTGCAAAAGTGGTTTCCTGCACCAACACAAGTGCGAAAAGTGGTTTTTCAACACTAACACAAGTGCGAAAAGTGGTTTTTCAACACTAACACAAGTGCGAAAAGTGGTTTTTCAACACTATCACAAGTGCAAAAAAGTGTTTTTTCCACACTAATACAAGTGCAAAAGTGGTTTCCTGCACCAACACAAGTGCGAAAAGTGGTTTTCAACACTAACACAAGTGCGAAAAGTGGTTTTTCAACACTAACACAAGTGCGAAAAGTGGTTTTTCCACACTAATACAAGTGCAAAAGTGGTTTCCTGCACCAACACAAGTGCAAAAAGTGGTTTTTCAACACTAACACAAGTGCGAAAAGTGGTTTTTCCACACTAACACAAGTGCGAAAAGTGGTTTTTCCACACTAATACAAGTGCAAAAGTGGTTTCCTGCACCAACACAAGTGCGAAAAGTGGTTTTCAACACTAACACAAGTGCGGAAAGTGGTTTTTCAACACTAACACAAGTGCGAAAAGTGGTTTTTCCACACTAATACAAGTGCAAAAGTGTTTCCCTGCACCAACACAAGTGCGAAAAGTGGTTTTTCAACACTAACACAAGTGCGAAAAGTGGTTTTTCAACACTAACACAAGTGCGAAAAGTGGTTTTCCCACACTAATACAAGTGCAAAAGTGGTTTCCTGCACCAACACAAGTGCGAAAAGTGGTTTTTCAACACTAACACAAGTGCGAAAAGTGGTTTTTCAACATTAGCACAAGTGCGAAAAGTGGTTTTTCAACACTATCACAAGTGCAAAAAGTGTTTTTTCCACACTAATACAAGTGCAAAAGTGGTTTCCTGCACCAACACAAGTGCGAAAAGTGGTTTTTCAACACTAACACAAGTGCGAAAAGTGGTTTCCTTCACTAACACAAGTGCAAAAAGTGGTTTTTCAACACTAACACAAGTGCGAAAAGTGGTTTTTCAACACTAACACAAGTGCGAAAAGTGGTTTTCCACACTAATACAAGTGCAAAAGTGGTTTCCTGCACCAACACAAGTGCGAAAAGTGGTTTTTCAACACTAACACAAGTGCGAAAAGTGGTTTTTCAACACTATCACAAGTGCAAAAAGTGTTTTTTCCACACTAATACAAGTGCAAAAGTGGTTTCCTGCACCAACACAAGTGCGAAAAGTTGTTTTTCAACATTATCACAAGTGCAAAAAGTGTTTTTTCCACACTAATACAAGTGCAAAAGTGGTTTCCTGCACCAACACAAGTGCGAAAAGTGGTTTTTCAACACTAACACAAGTGCGAAAAGTGGTTTTTCAACACTATCACAAGTGCAAAAAGTGTTTTTTCCACACTAATACAAGTGCAAAAGTGGTTTCCTGCACCAACACAAGTGCGAAAAGTTGTTTTTCAACACTATCACAAGTGCAAAAAGTATTTTTTCCACACTAATACAAGTGCAAAAGTGGTTTCCTGCACCAACACAAGTGCGAAAAGTGGTTTTTCAACACTAACACAAGTGCGAAAAGTGGTTTTTCAACACTAACACAAGTGCGAAAAGTGGTTTTTCAACACTATCACAAGTGCAAAAAGTGGTTTTTCCACACTAATACAAGTGCAAAAGTGGTTTCCTGCACCAACACTAGTGCGAAAAGTGGTTTTTCAACACTAACACAAGTGCGAAAAGTGGTTTTTCAACACTATCACAAGTGCGAAAAGTAGTTTTTCAACACTCACACAAGTGCGAAAAGTGGTTTTTCAACACTAACACAAGTGCGAAAAGTGGTTTTTCCACACTAATACAAGTGCAAAAGTGGTTTCCTGCACCAACACAAGTGCAAAATGTGGTTTTTCAACACTAACACATGTGTGAAAAGTGGTTTTTCAACACTATCACAAGTGCGAAAAGTGTTTTTTCCACACTAATACAAGTGCAAAAGTGGTTTCCTGCACCAACACAAGTGCGAAAAGTGGTTTTTCAACACTAACACAAGTGCGAAAAGTGGTTTTTCAACACTAACACAAGTGCGAAAAGTGGTTTTTCAACACTAACACAAGTGCGAAAAGTGGTTTATCCACACTAATACAAGTGCAAAAGTGGTTTCCTGCACCAACACAAGTGCGAAAAGTGGTTTTTCAACACTAACACAAGTGCGAAAAGTGGTTTTTCAACACTATCACAAGTGCAAAAAGTGTTTTTTCAACACTAACACAAGTGCGAAAAGTGGTTTTTCAACACTAACACAAGTGCGAAAAGTGGTTTTTCAACAATATCACAAGTGCAAAAAAGTGTTTTTTCCACACTAATAAAAGTGCAAAAGTGGTTTCCTGCACCAACACAAGTGCGAAAAGTGGTTTTTCAACACTAACACAAGTGCGAAAAGTGGTTTTTCAACACTAACACAAGTGCGAAAAGTGTTTTTTCCACACTAATACAAGTGCAAAAGTGGTTTCCTGCACCAACACAAGTGCGAAAAGTGGTTTTTCAACACTAACACAAGTGCGAAAAGTGGTTTTTCAACACTAACACACGTGCAAAAAGTGGTTTTTCCACACTAATACAAGTGCAAAAGTGGTTTCCTGCACCAACACAAGTGCGAAAAGGGTTTTTCAACACTAACACAAGTGCGAAAAGTGGTTTTTCAACACTATCACAAGTGCAAAAAGTGTTTTTTCCACACTAATACAAGTGCAAAAGTGGTTTCCTGCACCAACACAAGTGCGAAAAGTGGTTTTTCAACACTAACACAAGTGCGAAAAGTGGTTTTTCAACACTAACACAAGTGCGAAAAGTGGTTTTTCCACACTAATACAAGTGCAAAAGTGGTTTCCTGCACCAACACAAGTGCAAAAAGTGGTTTTTCAACACTAACACAAGTGCGAAAAGTGGTTTTTCAACACTATCACAAGTGCAAAAAGTGTTTTTTCCACACTAATACAAGTGCAAAAGTGGTTTCCTGCACAAACACAAGTGCGAAAAGTGGTTTTTCAACACTAACACAAGTGCGAAAAGTGGTTTTTCCACACTAATACAAGTGCAAAAGTGGTTTCCTGCACCAATACAAGTGCAAAATGTGGTTTTTCAACACTAACACAAGTGCGAAAAGTGGTTTTCCACACTATCACAAGTGCAAAAAGTGTTTTTTCCACACTAATACAAGTGCAAAAGTGGTTTCCTGCACCAACACAAGTGCGAAAAGTGGTTTTTCAACACTAACACAAGTGCGAAAAGTGTTTTTCAACACTAACACAAGTGCGAAAAGTGGTTTTTCAACACTATCACAAGTGCAAAAAGTGTTTTTTCCACACGAATACAAGTGCAAAAGTGGTTTCCTGCACCAACACAAGTGCGAAATGTGGTTTTTCAACACTAACACATGTGCGAAAAGTGGTTTTTCAACACTAACACAAGTGCGAAAAGTGTTTTTTCCACACTAATACAAGTGCAAAAGTGTTTCCCTGCACCAACACAAGTGCGAAAAGTGGTTTTTCAACACTAACACAAGTGCGAAAAGTGGTTTTTCAACACTAACACAAGTGCGAAAAGTGGTTTTCCCACACTAATACAAGTGCAAAAGTGGTTTCCTGCACCAACACAAGTGCGAAAAGTGGTTTTTCAACACTAACACAAGTGCGAAAAGTGGTTTTTCAACATTAGCACAAGTGCGAAAAGTGGTTTTTCAACACTATCACAAGTGCAAAAAGTGTTTTTTCCACACTAATACAAGTGCAAAAGTGGTTTCCTGCACCAACACAAGTGCGAAAAGTGGTTTTTCAACACTAACACAAGTGCGAAAAGTGGTTTCCTTCACTAACACAAGTGCAAAAAGTGGTTTTTCAACACTAACACAAGTGCGAAAAGTGGTTTTTCAACACTAACACAAGTGCGAAAAGTGGTTTTCCACACTAATACAAGTGCAAAAGTGGTTTCCTGCACCAACACAAGTGCGAAAAGTGGTTTTTCAACACTAACACAAGTGCGAAAAGTGGTTTATCCACACTAATACAACTGCAAAAGTGGTTTCCTGCACCAACACAAGTGCGAAAAGTGGTTTTTCAACACTAACACAAGTGCGAAAAGTGGTTTTTCAACACTATCACAAGTGCAAAAAGTGTTTTTTCAACACTAACACAAGTGCGAAAAGTGGTTTTTCAACACTAACACAAGTGCGAAAAGTGGTTTTTCAACACTATCACAAGTGCAAAAAAGTGTTTTTTCCACACTAATACAAGTGCAAAAGTGGTTTCCTGCACCAACACAAGTGCGAAAAGTGGTTTTCAACACTAACACAATTGCGAAAAGTGGTTTTTCAACACTAACACAAGTGCGAAAAGTGGTTTTTCCACACTAATACAAGTGCAAAAGTGGTTTCCTGCACCAACACAAGTGCAAAAAGTGGTTTTTCAACACTAACACAAGTGCGAAAAGTGGTTTTTCAACACTAACACAAGTGCGAAAAGTGGTTTTTCCACACTAATACAAGTGCAAAAGTGGTTTCCTGCACCAACACAAGTGCGAAAAGTGGTTTTTCAACACTAACACAAGTGCGAAAAGTGGTTTTTCAACACTAACACAAGTGCGAAAAGTGGTTTTTCAACACTATCACAAGTGCAAAAAAGTGTTTTTTCCACACTAATACAAGTGCAAAAGTGGTTTCCTGCACCAACACAAGTGCGAAAAGTGGTTTTCAACACTAACACAAGTGCGAAAAGTGGTTTTTCAACACTAACACAAGTGCGAAAAGTGGTTTTTCCACACTAATACAAGTGCAAAAGTGGTTTCCTGCACCAACACAAGTGCAAAAAGTGGTTTTTCAACACTAACACAAGTGCGAAAAGTGGTTTTTCCACACTAACACAAGTGCGAAAAGTGGTTTTTCCACACTAATACAAGTGCAAAAGTGGTTTCCTGCACCAACACAAGTGCGAAAAGTGGTTTTCAACACTAACACAAGTGCGGAAAGTGGTTTTTCAACACTAACACAAGTGCGAAAAGTGGTTTTTCCACACTAATACAAGTGCAAAAGTGTTTCCCTGCACCAACACAAGTGCGAAAAGTGGTTTTTCAACACTAACACAAGTGCGAAAAGTGGTTTTTCAACACTAACACAAGTGCGAAAAGTGGTTTTCCCACACTAATACAAGTGCAAAAGTGGTTTCCTGCACCAACACAAGTGCGAAAAGTGGTTTTTCAACACTAACACAAGTGCGAAAAGTGGTTTTTCAACATTAGCACAAGTGCGAAAAGTGGTTTTTCAACACTATCACAAGTGCAAAAAGTGTTTTTTCCACACTAATACAAGTGCAAAAGTGGTTTCCTGCACCAACACAAGTGCGAAAAGTGGTTTTTCAACACTAACACAAGTGCGAAAAGTGGTTTCCTTCACTAACACAAGTGCAAAAAGTGGTTTTTCAACACTAACACAAGTGCGAAAAGTGGTTTTTCAACACTAACACAAGTGCGAAAAGTGGTTTTCCACACTAATACAAGTGCAAAAGTGGTTTCCTGCACCAACACAAGTGCGAAAAGTGGTTTTTCAACACTAACACAAGTGCGAAAAGTGGTTTTTCAACACTATCACAAGTGCAAAAAGTGTTTTTTCCACACTAATACAAGTGCAAAAGTGGTTTCCTGCACCAACACAAGTGCGAAAAGTTGTTTTTCAACATTATCACAAGTGCAAAAAGTGTTTTTTCCACACTAATACAAGTGCAAAAGTGGTTTCCTGCACCAACACAAGTGCGAAAAGTGGTTTTTCAACACTAACACAAGTGCGAAAAGTGGTTTTTCAACACTATCACAAGTGCAAAAAGTGTTTTTTCCACACTAATACAAGTGCAAAAGTGGTTTCCTGCACCAACACAAGTGCGAAAAGTTGTTTTTCAACACTATCACAAGTGCAAAAAGTATTTTTTTCCACACTAATACAAGTGCAAAAGTGGTTTCCTACACCAACACAAGTGCGAAAAGTGGTTTTTCAACACTAACACAAGTGCGAAAAGTGGTTTTTCAACACTATCACAAGTGCAAAAAGTGGTTTTTCCACACTAATACAAGTGCAAAAGTGGTTTCCTGCACCAACACTAGTGCGAAAAGTGGTTTTTCAACACTAACACAAGTGCGAAAAGTGGTTTTTCAACACTATCACAAGTGCGAAAAGTAGTTTTTCAACACTCACACAAGTGCGAAAAGTGGTTTTTCAACACTAACACAAGTGCGAAAAGTGGTTTTTCCACACTAATACAAGTGCAAAAGTGGTTTCCTGCACCAACACAAGTGCAAAATGTGGTTTTTCAACACTATCACAAGTGCGAAAAGTGTTTTTTCCACACTAATACAAGTGCAAAAGTGGTTTCCTGCACCAACACAAGTGCGAAAAGTGGTTTTTCAACACTAACACAAGTGCGAAAAGTGGTTTTTCAACACTAACACAAGTGCGAAAAGTGGTTTTTCAACACTAACACAAGTGCGAAAAGTGGTTTATCCACACTAATACAAGTGCAAAAGTGGTTTCCTGCACCAACACAAGTGCGAAAAGTGGTTTTTCAACACTAACACAAGTGCGAAAAGTGGTTTTTCAACACTATCACAAGTGCAAAAAGTGTTTTTTCAACACTAACACAAGTGCGAAAAGTGGTTTTTCAACACTAACACAAGTGCGAAAAGTGGTTTTTCAACACTATCACAAGTGCAAAAAAGTGTTTTTTCCACACTAATAAAAGTGCAAAAGTGGTTTCCTGCACCAACACAAGTGCGAAAAGTGGTTTTTCAACACTAACACAAGTGCGAAAAGTGGTTTTTCAACACTAACACAAGTGCGAAAAGTGTTTTTTCCACACTAATACAAGTGCAAAAGTGGTTTCCTGCACCAACACAAGTGCGAAAAGTGGTTTTTCAACACTAACACAAGTGCGAAAAGTGGTTTTTCAACACTAACACACGTGCAAAAAGTGGTTTTTCCACACTAATACAAGTGCAAAAGTGGTTTCCTGCACCAACGCAAGTGCGAAAAGGGTTTTTCAACACTAACACAAGTGCGAAAAGTGGTTTTTCAACACTATCACAAGTGCAAAAAGTGTTTTTTCCACACTAATACAAGTGCAAAAGTGGTTTCCTGCACCAACACAAGTGCGAAAAGTGGTTTTTCAACACTAACACAAGTGCGAAAAGTGGTTTTTCAACACTAACACAAGTGCGAAAAGTGGTTTTTCCACACTAATACAAGCGCAAAAGTGGTTTCCTGCACCAACACAAGTGCAAAAAGTGGTTTTTCAACACTAACACAAGTGCGAAAAGTGGTTTTTCAACACTATCACAAGTGCAAAAAGTGTTTTTTCCACACTAATACAAGTGCAAAAGTGGTTTCCTGCACAAACACAAGTGCGAAAAGTGGTTTTTCAACACTAACACAAGTGCGAAAAGTGGTTTTTCCACACTAATACAAGTGCAAAAGTGGTTTCCTGCACCAATACAAGTGCAAAATGTGGTTTTTCAACACTAACACAAGTGCGAAAAGTGGTTTTCCACACTATCACAAGTGCAAAAAGTGTTTTTTCCACACTAATACAAGTGCAAAAGTGGTTTCCTGCACCAACACAAGTGCGAAAAGTGGTTTTTCAACACTAACACAAGTGCGAAAAGTGGTTTTTCAACACTAACACAAGTGCGAAAAGTGGTTTTTCAACACTATCACAAGTGCAAAAAGTGTTTTTTCCACACGAATACAAGTGCAAAAGTGGTTTCCTGCACCAACACAAGTGCGAAATGTGGTTTTTCAACACTAACACATGTGCGAAAAGTGGTTTTTCAACACTAACACAAGTGCGAAAAGTGGTTTTTCAACACTATCACAAGTGCAAAAAGTGTTTTTTCCACACTAATACAAGTGCAAAAGTGGTTTCCTGCACCAACACAAGTGCGAAAAGTGGTTTTTCCACACTATCACAGGTGCAAAAAGTGTTTTTTCCACACTAATACAAGTGCGAAAAGTGGTTTTTCAACACTAACACAATTGCGAAAAGTAGTTTTTCAACACTAACACAAGTGCGAAAAGTGGTTTTTCAACACTAACACAAGTGCAAAAAGTGGTTTTTCCACACTAATACAAGTGCAAAAGTGGTTTCCTGCACCAACACAAATGCGAAAAGTGGTTTTTCAACACTAACACAAGTGCGAAAACTGGTTTTTCAACACTATCACAAGTATAAATAGTGTTTTTTCCACACTAATACAAGTGCAAAAGTGGTTTCCTGCACCAACACAAGTGCAAAAAGTGGTTTTTCAACACTAACACAAGTGCGAAAAGTGGTTTTTCAACACTAACACAAGTGCGAAAAGTGGTTTTTCCACACTAATACAAGTGCAAAAGTGGTTTCCTGCACCAACACAAGTGCGAAAAGTGGTTTTCAACACTAACACAAGTGCGGAAAGTGGTTTTTCAACACTAACACAAGTGCGAAAAGTGGTTTTTCCACACTAATACAAGTGCAAAAGTGTTTCCCTGCACCAACACAAGTGCGAAAAGTGGTTTTTCAACACTAACACAAGTGCGAAAAGTGGTTTTTCAACACTAACACAAGTGCGAAAAGTGGTTTTCCCACACTAATACAAGTGCAAAAGTGGTTTCCTGCACCAACACAAGTGCGAAAAGTGGTTTTTCAACACTAACACAACTGCGAAAAGTGGTTTTTCAACATTAGCACAAGTGCGAAAAGTGGTTTTTCAACACTATCACAAGTGCAAAAAGTGTTTTTTCCACACTAATACAAGTGCAAAAGTGGTTTCCTGCACCAACACAAGTGCGAAAAGTGGTTTTTCAACACTAACACAAGTGCGAAAAGTGGTTTCCTTCACTAACACAAGTGCAAAAAGTGGTTTTTCAACACTAACACAAGTGCGAAAAGTGGTTTTTCAACACTAACACAAGTGCGAAAAGTGGTTTTCCACACTAATACAAGTGCAAAAGTGGTTTCCTGCACCAACACAAGTGCGAAAAGTGGTTTTTCAACACTAACACAAGTGCGAAAAGTGGTTTATCCACACTAATACAACTGCAAAAGTGGTTTCCTGCACCAACACAAGTGCGAAAAGTGGTTTTTCAACACTAACACAAGTGCGAAAAGTGGTTTTTCAACACTATCACAAGTGCAAAAAGTGTTTTTTCAACACTAACACAAGTGCGAAAAGTGGTTTTTCAACACTAACACAAGTGCGAAAAGTGGTTTTTCAACACTATCACAAGTGCAAAAAAGTGTTTTTTCCACACTAATACAAGTGCAAAAGTGGTTTCCTGCACCAACACAAGTGCGAAAAGTGGTTTTCAACACTAACACAAGTGCGAAAAGTGGTTTTTCAACACTAACACAAGTGCGAAAAGTGGTTTTTCCACACTAATACAAGTGCAAAAGTGGTTTCCTGCACCAACACAAGTGCAAAAAGTGGTTTTTCAACACTAACACAAGTGCGAAAAGTGGTTTTTCAACACTAACACAAGTGCGAAAAGTGGTTTTTCCACACTAATACAAGTGCAAAAGTGGTTTCCTGCACCAACACAAGTGCGAAAAGTGGTTTTTCAACACTAACACAAGTGCGAAAAGTGGTTTTTCAACACTAACACAAGTGCGAAAAGTGGTTTTTCAACACTATCACAAGTGCAAAAAAGTGTTTTTTCCACACTAATACAAGTGCAAAAGTGGTTTCCTGCACCAACACAAGTGCGAAAAGTGGTTTTCAACACTAACACAAGTGCGAAAAGTGGTTTTTCAACACTAACACAAGTGCGAAAAGTGGTTTTTCCACACTAATACAAGTGCAAAAGTGGTTTCCTGCACCAACACAAGTGCAAAAAGTGGTTTTTCAACACTAACACAAGTGCGAAAAGTGGTTTTTCAACACTAACACAAGTGCGAAAAGTGGTTTTTCCACACTAATACAAGTGCAAAAGTGGTTTCCTGCACCAACACAAGTGCGAAAAGTGGTTTTCAACACTAACACAAGTGCGGAAAGTGGTTTTTCAACACTAACACAAGTGCGAAAAGTGGTTTTTCCACACTAATACAAGTGCAAAAGTGTTTCCCTGCACCAACACAAGTGCGAAAAGTGGTTTTTCAACACTAACACAAGTGCGAAAAGTGGTTTTTCAACACTAACACAAGTGCGAAAAGTGGTTTTCCCACACTAATACAAGTGCAAAAGTGGTTTCCTGCACCAACACAAGTGCGAAAAGTGGTTTTTCAACACTAACACAAGTGCGAAAAGTGGTTTTTCAACATTAGCACAAGTGCGAAAAGTGGTTTTTCAACACTATCACAAGTGCAAAAAGTGTTTTTTCCACACTAATACAAGTGCAAAAGTGGTTTCCTGCACCAACACAAGTGCGAAAAGTGGTTTTTCAACACTAACACAAGTGCGAAAAGTGGTTTCCTTCACTAACACAAGTGCAAAAAGTGGTTTTTCAACACTAACACAAGTGCGAAAAGTGGTTTTTCAACACTAACACAAGTGCGAAAAGTGGTTTTCCACACTAATACAAGTGCAAAAGTGGTTTCCTGCACCAACACAAGTGCGAAAAGTGGTTTTTCAACACTAACACAAGTGCGAAAAGTGGTTTTTCAACACTATCACAAGTGCAAAAAGTGTTTTTTCCACACTAATACAAGTGCAAAAGTGGTTTCCTGCACCAACACAAGTGCGAAAAGTTGTTTTTCAACATTATCACAAGTGCAAAAAGTGTTTTTTCCACACTAATACAAGTGCAAAAGTGGTTTCCTGCACCAACACAAGTGCGAAAAGTGGTTTTTCAACACTAACACAAGTGCGAAAAGTGGTTTTTCAACACTATCACAAGTGCAAAAAGTGTTTTTTCCACACTAATACAAGTGCAAAAGTGGTTTCCTGCACCAACACAAGTGCGAAAAGTTGTTTTTCAACACTATCACAAGTGCAAAAAGTATTTTTTCCACACTAATACAAGTGCAAAAGTGGTTTCCTGCACCAACACAAGTGCGAAAAGTGGTTTTTCAACACTAACACAAGTGCGAAAAGTGGTTTTTCAACACTAACACAAGTGCGAAAAGTGGTTTTTCAACACTATCACAAGTGCAAAAAGTGGTTTTTCCACACTAATACAAGTGCAAAAGTGGTTTCCTGCACCAACAATAGTGCGAAAAGTGGTTTTTCAACACTAACACAAGTGCAAAAAGTGGTTTTTCAACACTATCACAAGTGCGAAAAGTAGTTTTTCAACACTCACACAAGTGCGAAAAGTGGTTTTTCAACACTAACACAAGTGCGAAAAGTGGTTTTTCCACACTAATACAAGTGCAAAAGTGGTTTCCTGCACCAACACAAGTGCAAAATGTGGTTTTTCAACACTAACACATGTGTGAAAAGTGGTTTTTCAACACTATCACAAGTGCGAAAAGTGTTTTTTCCACACTAATACAAGTGCAAAAGTGGTTTCCTGCACCAACACAAGTGCGAAAAGTGGTTTTTCAACACTAACACAAGTGCGAAAAGTGGTTTTTCAACACTAACACAAGTGCGAAAAGTGGTTTTTCAACACTAACACAAGTGCGAAAAGTGGTTTATCCACACTAATACAAGTGCAAAAGTGGTTTCCTGCACCAACACAAGTGCGAAAAGTGGTTTTTCAACACTAACACAAGTGCGAAAAGTGGTTTTTCAACACTATCACAAGTGCAAAAAGTGTTTTTTCAACACTAACACAAGTGCGAAAAGTGGTTTTTCAACACTAACACAAGTGCGAAAAGTGGTTTTTCAACACTATCACAAGTGCAAAAAAGTGTTTTTTCCACACTAATAAAAGTGCAAAAGTGGTTTCCTGCACCAACACAAGTGCGAAAAGTGGTTTTTCAACACTAACACAAGTGCGAAAAGTGGTTTTTCAACACTAACACAAGTGCGAAAAGTGTTTTTTCCACACTAATACAAGTGCAAAAGTGGTTTCCTGCACCAACACAAGTGCGAAAAGTGGTTTTTCAACACTAACACAAGTGCGAAAAGTGGTTTTTCAACACTAACACACGTGCAAAAAGTGGTTTTTCCACACTAATACAAGTGCAAAAGTGGTTTCCTGCACCAACACAAGTGCGAAAAGGGTTTTTCAACACTAACACAAGTGCGAAAAGTGGTTTTTCAACACTATCACAAGTGCAAAAAGTGTTTTTTCCACACTAATACAAGTGCAAAAGTGGTTTCCTGCACCAACACAAGTGCGAAAAGTGGTTTTGCAACACTAACACAAGTGCGAAAAGTGGTTTTTCAACACTAACACAAGTGCGAAAAGTGGTTTTTCCACACTAATACAAGTGCAAAAGTGGTTTCCTGCACCAACACAAGTGCAAAAAGTGGTTTTTCAACACTAACACAAGTGCGAAAAGTGGTTTTTCAACACTATCACAAGTGCAAAAAGTGTTTTTTCCACACTAATACAAGTGCAAAAGTGGTTTCCTGCACAAACACAAGTGCGAAAAGTGGTTTTTCAACACTAACACAAGTGCGAAAAGTGGTTTTTCCACACTAATACAAGTGCAAAAGTGGTTTCCTGCACCAATACAAGTGCAAAATGTGGTTTTTCAACACTAACACAAGTGCGAAAAGTGGTTTTCCACACTATCACAAGTGCAAAAAGTGTTTTTTCCACACTAATACAAGTGCAAAAGTGGTTTCCTGCACCAACACAAGTGCGAAAAGTGGTTTTTCAACACTAACACAAGTGCGAAAAGTGGTTTTTCAACACTAACACAAGTGCGAAAAGTGGTTTTTCAACACTATCACAAGTGCAAAAAGTGTTTTTTCCACACGAATACAAGTGCAAAAGTGGTTTCCTGCACCAACACAAGTGCGAAATGTGGTTTTTCAACACTAACACATGTGCGAAAAGTGGTTTTTCAACACTAACACAAGTGCGAAAAGTGTTTTTTCCACACGAATACAAGTGCAAAAGTGGTTTCCTGCACCAACACAAGTGCGAAATGTGGTTTTTCAACACTAACACATGTGCGAAAAGTGGTTTTTCAACACTAACACAAGTGCGAAAAGTGGTTTTTCAACACTAACACAAGTGCGAAAAGTGTTTTTTCCACACTAATACAAGTGCAAAAGTGGTTTCCTGCACCAACACAAGTGCGAAAAGTGGTTTTTCAACACTAACGCAAGTGCGAAAAGTGGTTTTTCAACACTAACACACGTGCAAAAAGTGGTTTTTCCACACTAATACAAGTGCAAAAGTGGTTTCCTGCACCAACACAAGTGCGAAAAGGGTTTTTCAACACTAACACAAGTGCGAAAAGTGGTTTTTCAACACTATCACAAGTGCAAAAAGTGTTTTTTCCACACTAATACAAGTGCAAAAGTGGTTTCCTGCACCAACACAAGTGCGAAAAGTGGTTTTGCAACACTAACACAAGTGCGAAAAGTGGTTTTTCAACACTAACACAAGTGCGAAAAGTGGTTTTTCCACACTAATACAAGTGCAAAAGTGGTTTCCTGCACCAACACAAGTGCAAAAAGTGGTTTTTCAACACTAACACAAGTGCGAAAAGTGGTTTTTCAACACTATCACAAGTGCAAAAAGTGTTTTTTCCACACTAATACAAGTGCAAAAGTGGTTTCCTGCACAAACACAAGTGCGAAAAGTGGTTTTTCAACACTAACACAAGTGCGAAAAGTGGTTTTTCCACACTAATACAAGTGCAAAAGTGGTTTCCTGCACCAATACAAGTGCAAAATGTGGTTTTTCAACACTAACACAAGTGCGAAAAGTGGTTTTCCACACTATCACAAGTGCAAAAAGTGTTTTTTCCACACTAATACAAGTGCAAAAGTGGTTTCCTGCACCAACACAAGTGCGAAAAGTGGTTTTTCAACACTAACACAAGTGCGAAAAGTGGTTTTTCAACACTAACACAAGTGCGAAAAGTGGTTTTTCAACACTATCACAAGTGCAAAAAGTGTTTTTTCCACACGAATACAAGTGCAAAAGTGGTTTCCTGCACCAACACAAGTGCGAAATGTGGTTTTTCAACACTAACACATGTGCGAAAAGTGGTTTTTCAACACTAACACAAGTGCGAAAAGTGTTTTTTCCACACTAATACAAGTGCAAAAGTGGTTTCCTGCACCAACACAAGTGCGAAAAGTGGTTTTTCCACACTAATACAAGTGCAAAAGTGGTTTCCTGCACCAACACAAGTGCGAAATGTGGTTTTTCAACACAAACACATGTGCGAAAAGTGGTTTTTCAACACTAACACAAGTGCGAAAAGTGTTTTTTCCACACTAATACAAGTGCAAAAGTGGTTTCCTGCACCAACACAAGTGCGAAAAGTGGTTTTTCAACACTAACACAAGTGCGAAAAGTGGTTTTTCAACACTAACACAAGTGCGAAAAGTGGTTTTTCAACACTAACACAAGTGCGAAAAGTGGTTTATCCACACTAATACAACTGCAAAAGTGGTTTCCTGCACCAACACAAGTGCGAAAAGTGGTTTTTCAACACTAACACAAGTGCGAAAAGTGGTTTTTCAACACTATCACAAGTGCAAAAAGTGTTTTTTCAACACTAACACAAGTGCGAAAAGTGGTTTTTCAACACTAACACAAGTGCGAAAAGTGGTTTTTCAACACTATCACAAGTGCAAAAAAGTGTTTTTTCCACACTAATACAAGTGCAAAAGTGGTTTCCTGCACCAACACAAGTGCGAAAAGTGGTTTTCAACACTAACACAAGTGCGAAAAGTGGTTTTTCAACACTAACACAAGTGCGAAAAGTGGTTTTTCCACACTAATACAAGTGCAAAAGTGGTTTCCTGCACCAACACAAGTGCAAAAAGTGGTTTTTCAACACTAACACAAGTGCGAAAAGTGGTTTTTCAACACTATCACAAGTGCAAAAAGTGTTTTTTCCACACTAATACAAGTGCAAAAGTGGTTTCCTGCACCAACACAAGTGCGAAAAGTGGTTTTTCAACACTAACACAAGTGCGAAAAGTGGTCTTTCAACACTAACACAAGTGCGAAAAGTGTTTTTTCCACACTAATACAAGTGCAAAAGTGGTTTCCTGCACCAACACAAGTGCGAAAAGTTGTTTTTCAACACTAACACAAGTGCGAAAAGTGGTTTTTCAACACTAACACACGTGCAAAAAGTGGTTTTTCCACACTAATACAAGTGCAAAAGTGGTTTCCTGCACCAACACAAGTGCGAAAAGTGGTTTTTCAACACTAACACAAGTGCGAAAAGTGGTTTTTCAACACTATCACAAGTGCAAAAAGTGTTTTTTCCACACTAATACAAGTGCAAAAGTGGTTTCCTGCACCAACACAAGTGCGAAAAGTGGTTTTTCAACACTAACACAAGTGCGAAAAGTGGTTTTTCAACACTAACACAAGTGCGAAAAGTGGTTTTTCCACACTAATACAAGTGCAAAAGTGGTTTCCTGCACCAACACAAGTGCAAAAAGTGGTTTTTCAACACTAACACAAGTGCGAAAAGTGGTTTTTCAACACTATCACAAGTGCAAAAAGTGTTTTTTCCACACTAATACAAGTGCAAAAGTGGTTTCCTGCACCAACACAAGTGCGAAAAGTGGTTTTTCAACACTAACACAAGTGCGAAAAGTGGTTTTTCAACACTAACACAAGTGCGAAAAGTGGTTTTTCAACACTATCACAAGTGCAAAAAGTGTTTTTGCCACACTAATACAAGTGCAATAGTTGTTTCCTGCACCAACACAAGTGCGAAAAGTGGTTTTTCAACACTAACACAAGTGCGAAAAGTGGTTTTTCAACACTAACACAAGTGCAAAAGTGGTTTCCTGCACCAACACAAGTGCGAAAAGTGGTTTTTCAACATTAGCACAAGTGCGAAAAGTGGTTTCCTTCACTAACAAGTGCAAATTGTGGTTTTTCAACACTAACACAAGTGCGAAAAGTGGTTTTTCAACACTAACACAAGTGCGAAAAGTGGTTTTCCACACTAATACAAGTGCAAAAGTGGTTTCCTGCACCAACACAAGTGCGAAAAGTGGTTTTTCAACACTAACACAAGTGCGAAAAGTGGTTTTTCAACACTATCACAAGTGCAAAAAGTGTTTTTCCACACTAATACAAGTGCAAAAGTGGTTTCCTGCACCAACACAAGTGCGAAAAGTTGTTTTTCAACATTATCACAAGTGCAAAAAGTGTTTTTTCCACACTAATACAAGTGCAAAAGTGGTTTCCTGCACCAACACAAGTGCGAAAAGTGGTTTTTCAACACTAACACAAGTGCGAAAAGTGGTTTTTCAACACTATCACAAGTGCAAAAAGTGTTTTTTCCACACTAATACAAGTGCAAAAGTGGTTTCCTGCACCAACACAAGTGCGAAAAGTTGTTTTTCAACACTATCACAAGTGCAAAAAGTATTTTTTCCACACTAATACAAGTGCAAAAGTGGTTTCCTGCACCAACACAAGTGCGAAAAGTGGTTTTTCAACACTAACACAAGTGCGAAAAGTGGTTTTTCAACACTAACACAAGTGCGAAAAGTGGTTTTTCAACACTATCACAAGTGCAAAAAGTGGTTTTTCCACACTAATACAAGTGCAAAAGTGGTTTCCTGCACCAACACTAGTGCGAAAAGTGGTTTTTCAACACTAACACAAGTGCGAAAAGTGGTTTTTCAACACTATCACAAGTGCGAAAAGTAGTTTTTCAACACTCACACAAGTGCGAAAAGTGGTTTTTCAACACTAACACAAGTGCGAAAAGTGGTTTTTCCACACTAATACAAGTGCAAAAGTGGTTTCCTGCACCAACACAAGTGCAAAATGTGGTTTTTCAACACTAACACATGTGCGAAAAGTGGTTTTTCAACACTAACACAAGTGCGAAAAGTGTTTTTTCCACACTAATACAAGTGCAAAAGTGGTTTCCTGCACCAACACAAGTGCGAAAAGTGGTTTTTCAACACTAACACAAGTGCGAAAAGTGGTTTTTCAACACTAACACAAGTGCGAAAAGTGGTTTTTCAACACTAACACAAGTGCGAAAAGTGGTTTATCCACACTAATACAAGTGCAAAAGTGGTTTCCTGCACCAACACAAGTGCGAAAAGTGGTTTTTCAACACTAACACAAGTGCGAAAAGTGGTTTTTCAACACTATCACAAGTGCAAAAAGTGTTTTTTTAACACTAACACAAGTGCGAAAAGTGGTTTTTCAACACTAACACAAGTGCGAAAAGTGGTTTTTCAACACTATCACAAGTGCAAAAAAGTGTTTTTTCCACACTAATACAAGTGCAAAAGTGGTTTCCTGCACCAACACAAGTGCGAAAAGTGGTTTTTCAACACTAACACAAGTGCGAAAAGTGGTTTTTCAACACTAACACAAGTGCGAAAAGTGTTTTTTCCACACTAATACAAGTGCAAAAGTGGTTTCCTGCACCAACACAAGTGCGAAAAGTGGTTTTTCAACACTAACACACGTGCAAAAAGTGGTTTTTCCACACTAATACAAGTGCAAAAGTGGTTTCCTGCACCAACACAAGTGCGAAAAGGGTTTTTCAACACTAACACAAGTGCGAAAAGTGGTTTTTCAACACTATCACAAGTGCAAAAAGTGTTTTTTCCACACTAATACAAGTGCAAAAGTGGTTTCCTGCACCAACACAAGTGCGAAAAGTGGTTTTTCAACACTAACACAAGTGCGAAAAGTGGTTTTTCAACACTAACACAAGTGCGAAAAGTGGTTTTTCCACACTAATACAAGTGCAAAAGTGGTTTCCTGCACCAACACAAGTGCAAAAAGTGGTTTTTCAACACTAACACAAGTGCGAAAAGTGGTTTTTCAACACTATCACAAGTGCAAAAAGTGTTTTTTCCACACTAATACAAGTGCAAAAGTGGTTTCCTGCACAAACACAAGTGCGAAAAGTGGTTTTTCAACACTAACACAAGTGCGAAAAGTGGTTTTTCCACACTAATACAAGTGCAAAAGTGGTTTCCTGCACCAATACAAGTGCAAAATGTGGTTTTTCAACACTAACACAAGTGCAAAAAGTGGTTTTCCACACTATCACAAGTGCAAAAAGTGTTTTTTCCACACTAATACAAGTGCAAAAGTGGTTTCCTGCACCAACACAAGTGCGAAAAGTGGTTTTTCAACACTAACACAAGTGCGAAAAGTGGTTTTTCAACACTAACACAAGTGCGAAAAGTGGTTTTTCAACACTATCACAAGTGCAAAAAGTGTTTTTTTCCACACTAATACAAGTGCAAAAGTGGTTTCCTGCACCAACACAAGTGCGAAATGTGGTTTTTCAACACTAACACATGTGCGAAAAGTGGTTTTTCAACACTAACACAAGTGCGAAAAGTGTTTTTTCCACACTAATACAAGTGCAAAAGTGGTTTCCTGCACCAACACAAGTGCGAAAAGTGGTTTTTCCACACTAATACAAGTGCAAAAGTGGTTTCCTGCACCAACACAAGTGCGAAATGTGGTTTTTCAACACAAACACATGTGCGAAAAGTGGTTTTTCAACACTAACACAAGTGCGAAAAGTGTTTTTTCCACACTAATACAAGTGCAAAAGTGGTTTCCTGCACCAACACAAGTGCGAAAAGTGGTTTTTCAACACTAACACAAGTGCGAAAAGTGGTTTTTCAACACTAACACAAGTGCGAAAAGTGGTTTTTCAACACTAACACAAGTGCGAAAAGTGGTTTATCCACACTAATACAACTGCAAAAGTGGTTTCCTGCACCAACACAAGTGCGAAAAGTGGTTTTTCAACACTAACACAAGTGCGAAAAGTGGTTTTTCAACACTATCACAAGTGCAAAAAGTGTTTTTTCCACACTAATACAAGTGCAAAAGTGGTTTCCTGCACCAACACAAGTGCGAAAAGTGGTTTTTCAACACTAACACAAGTGCGAAAAGTGGTTTTTCAACACTAACACAAGTGCGAAAAGTGTTTTTTCCACACTAATACAAGTGCAAAAGTGGTTTCCTGCACCAACACAAGTGCGAAAAGTGGTTTTTCAACACTAACACAAGTGCGAAAAGTGGTTTTTCAACACTAACACACGTGCAAAAAGTGGTTTTTCCACACTAATACAAGTGCAAAAGTGGTTTCCTGCACCAACACAAGTGCGAAAAGTGGTTTTTCAACACTAACACAAGTGCGAAAAGTGGTTTTTCAACACTATCACAAGTGCAAAAAGTGTTTTTTCCACACTAATACAAGTGCAAAAGTGGTTTCCTGCACCAACACAAGTGCGAAAAGTGGTTTTTCAACACTAACACAAGTGTGAAAAGTGGTTTTTCAACACTAACACAAGTGCGAAAAGTGGTTTTTCCACACTAATACAAGTGCAAAAGTGGTTTCCTGCACCAACACAAGTGCAAAAAGTGGTTTTTCAACACTAGCACAAGTGCGAAAAGTGGTTTTTCAACACTATCACAAGTGCAAAAAGTGTTTTTTCCACACTAATACAAGTGCAAAAGTGGTTTCCTGCACCAACACAAGTGCGAAAAGTGGTTTTTCAACACTAACACAAGTGCGAAAAGTGGGTTTTCAACACTAACACAAGTGCGAAAAGTGGTTTTTCAACACTATCACAAGTGCAAAAAGTGTTTTTGCCACACTAATACAAGTGCAATAGTTGTTTCCTGCACCAACACAAGTGCGAAAAGTGGTTTTTCAACACTAACACAAGTGCGAAAAGTGGTTTTTCAACACTAACACAAGTGCGAAAAGTGTTTTTTCCACACTAATACAAGTGCAAAAGTGGTTTCCTGCACCAACACAAGTGCGAAAAGTGGTTTTTCAACACTAACACAAGTGCGAAAAGTGGTTTTTCCACACTAATACAAGTGCAAAAGTGGTTTCCTGCACCAATACAAGTGCAAAAAGTGGTTTTTCAACACTAACGCAAGTGCGAAAAGTGGTTTTCCACACTATCACAAGTGCAAAAAGTGTTTTTTCCACACTAATACAAGTGCAAAAGTGGTTTCCTGCACCAACACAAGTGCGAAAAGTGTTTTTTCAACACTAACACAAGTGCGAAAAGTGGTTTTTCAACACTAACACAAGTGCGAAAAGTGGTTTTTCAACACTATCACAAGTGCAAAAAGTGTTTTTTCCACACTAATACAAGTGCAAAAGTGGTTTCCTGCACCAACACAAGTGCGAAAAGTGGTTTTTCAACACTAACACAAGTGCGAAAAGTGGTTTTTCAACACTAACACAAGTGCGAAAAGTGGTTTTTCAACACTATCACAAGTGCAAAAAGTGGTTTTTCCACACTAATACAAGTGCAAAAGTGGTTTCCTGCACCAACACTAGTGCGAAAAGTGGTTTTTCAACACTAACACAAGTGCGAAAAGTGGTTTTTCAACACTATCACAAGTGCGAAAAGTAGTTTTTCAACACTCACACAAGTGCGAAAAGTGGTTTTTCAACACTAACACAAGTGCGAAAAGTGGTTTTTCCACACTAATACAAGTGCAAAAGTGGTTTCCTGCGCCAACACAAGTGCAAAATGTGGTTTTTCAACACTAACACATGTGCGAAAAGTGGTTTTTCAACACTAACACAAGTGCGAAAAGTGTTTTTTCCACACTAATACAAGTGCAAAAGTGGTTTCCTGCACCAACACAAGTGCGAAAAGTGGTTGTTCAACACTAACACAAGTGTGAAAAGTGGTTTTTCAACACTAACACAAGTGCGAAAAGTGGTTTTTCAACACTAACACAAGTGCGAAAAGTGGTTTATCCACACTAATACAAGTGCAAAAGTGGTTTCCTGCACCAACACAAGTGCGAAAAGTGGTTTTTCAACACTAACACAAGTGCGAAAAGTGGTTTTTCAACACTATCACAAGTGCAAAAATTGTTTTTTCAACACTAACACAAGTGCGAAAAGTGGTTTTTCAACACTAACACAAGTGCGAAAAGTGGTTTTTCAACACTATCACAAGTGCAAAAAAGTGTTTTTTCCACACTAATACAAGTGCAAAAGTGGTTTCCTGCACCAACACAAGTGCGAAAAGTGGTTTTTCAACACTAACACAAGTGCGAAAAGTGGTTTTTCAACACTAACACAAGTGCGAAAAGTGTTTTTTCCACACTAATACAAGTGCAAAAGTGGTTTCCTGCACCAACACAAGTGCGAAAAGTGGTTTTTCAACACTAACACAAGTGCGAAAAGTGGTTTTTCAACACTAACACACGTGCAAAAAGTGGTTTTTCCACACTAATACAAGTGCAAAAGTGGTTTCCTGCACCAACACAAGTGCGAAAAGGGTTTTTCAACACTAACACAAGTGCGAAAAGTGGTTTTTCAACACTATCACAAGTGCAAAAAGTGTTTTTTCCACACTAATACAAGTGCAAAAGTGGTTTCCTGCAACAACACAAGTGCGAAAAGTGGTTTTTCAACACTAACACAAGTGCGAAAAGTGGTTTTTCAACACTAACACAAGTGCGAAAAGTGGTTTTTCCACACTAATACAAGTGCAAAAGTGGTTTCCTGCACCAACACAAGTGCAAAAAGTGGTTTTTCAACACTAACACAAGTGCGAAAAGTGGTTTTTCAACACTATCACAAGTGCAAAAAGTGTTTTTTCCACACTAATACAAGTGCAAAAGTGGTTTCCTGCACAAACACAAGTGCGAAAAGTGGTTTTTCAACACTAACACAAGTGCGAAAAGTGGTTTTTCCACACTAATACAAGTGCAAAAGTGGTTTCCTGCACCAATACAAGTGCAAAATGTGGTTTTTCAACACTAACACATGTGCGAAAAGTGGTTTTCCACACTATCACAAGTGCAAAAAGTGTTTTTTCCACACTAATACAAGTGCAAAAGTGGTTTCCTGCACCAACACAAGTGCGAAAAGTGGTTTTTCAACACTAACACAAGTGTGAAAAGTGGTTTTTCAACACTAACACAAGTGCGAAAAGTGGTTTTTCAACACTATCACAAGTGCAAAAAGTGTTTTTTCCACACTAATACAAGTGCAAAAGTGGTTTCCTGCACCAACACAAGTGCGAAATGTGGTTTTTCAACACTAACACATGTGCGAAAAGTGGTTTTTCAACACTAACACAAGTGCGAAAAGTGTTTTTTCCACACTAATACAAGTGCAAAAGTGGTTTCCTGCACCAACACAAGTGCGAAAAGTGGTTTTTCCACACTAATACAAGTGCAAAAGTGGTTTCCTGCACCAACACAGTGCGAAATGTGGTTTTTCAACACTAACACAAGTGCGAAAAGTGGTTTTTCAACACTATCACAAGTGCAAAAAGTGTTTTTTCCACACTAATACAAGTGCAAAAGTGGTTTCCTGCACCAACACAAGTGCGAAAAGTGGTTTTTCAACACTAACACAAGTGCGAAAAGTGGGTTTTCAACACTAACACAAGTGCGAAAAGTGGTTTTTCAACACTATCACAAGTGCAAAAAGTGTTTTTGCCACACTAATACAAGTGCAATAGTTGTTTCCTGCACCAACACAAGTGCGAAAAGTGGTTTTTCAACACTAACACAAGTGCGAAAAGTGGTTTTTCAACACTAACACAAGTGCGAAAAGTGTTTTTTCCACACTAATACAAGTGCAAAAGTGGTTTCCTGCACCAACACAAGTGCGAAAAGTGGTTTTTCAACACTAACACAAGTGCGAAAAGTGGTTTTTCCACACTAATACAAGTGCAAAAGTGGTTTCCTGCACCAATACAAGTGCAAAAAGTGGTTTTTCAACACTAACGCAAGTGCGAAAAGTGGTTTTCCACACTATCACAAGTGCAAAAAGTGTGTTTTTTCCACACTAATACAAGTGCAAAAGTGGTTTCCTGCACCAACACAAGTGCGAAAAGTGTTTTTTCAACACTAACACAAGTGCGAAAAGTGGTTTTTCAACACTAACACAAGTGCGAAAAGTGGTTTTTCAACACTATCACAAGTGCAAAAAGTGTTTTTTCCACACTAATACAAGTGCAAAAGTGGTTTCCTGCACCAACACAAGTGCGAAAAGTGGTTTTTCAACACTAACACAAGTGCGAAAAGTGGTTTTTCAACACTAACACAAGTGCGAAAAGTGGTTTTTCAACACTATCACAAGTGCAAAAAGTGTTTTTGCCACACTAATACAAGTGCAATAGTTGTTTCCTGCACCAACACAAGTGCGAAAAGTGGTTTTTCAACACTAACACAAGTGCGAAAAGTGGTTTTTCAACACTAACACAAGTGCAAAAGTGGTTTCCTGCACCAACACAAGTGCGAAAAGTGGTTTTTCAACATTAGCACAAGTGCGAAAAGTGGTTTCCTTCACTAACAAGTGCAAATTGTGGTTTTTCAACACTAACACAAGTGCGAAAAGTGGTTTTTCAACACTAACACAAGTGCAAAAAGTGGTTTTCCACACTAATACAAGTGCAAAAGTGGTTTCCTGCACCAACACAAGTGCGAAAAGTGGTTTTTCAACACTAACACAAGTGCGAAAAGTGGTTTTTCAACACTATCACAAGTGCAAAAAGTGTTTTTCCACACTAATACAAGTGCAAAAGTGGTTTCCTGCACCAACACAAGTGCGAAAAGTTGTTTTTCAACATTATCACAAGTGCAAAAAGTATTTTTTCCACACTAATACAAGTGCAAAAGTGGTTTCCTGCACCAACACAAGTGCGAAAAGTGGTTTTTCAACACTAACACAAGTGCGAAAAGTGGTTTTTCAACACTAACACAAGTGCGAAAAGTGGTTTTTCAACACTATCACAAGTGCAAAAAGTGGTTTTTCCACACTAATACAAGTGCAAAAGTGGTTTCCTGCACCAACACTAGTGCGAAAAGTGGTTTTTCAACACTAACACAAGTGCGAAAAGTGGTTTTTCAACACTATCACAAGTGCGAAAAGTAGTTTTTCAACACTCACACAAGTGCGAAAAGTGGTTTTTCAACACTAACACAAGTGCGAAAAGTGGTTTTTCCACACTAATACAAGTGCAAAAGTGGTTTCCTGCACCAACACAAGTGCAAAATGTGGTTTTTCAACACTAACACATGTGCGAAAAGTGGTTTTTCAACACTAACACAAGTGCGAAAAGTGTTTTTTCCACACTAATACAAGTGCAAAAGTGGTTTCCTGCACCAACACAAGTGCGAAAAGTGGTTTTTCAACACTAACACAAGTGCGAAAAGTGGTTTTTCAACACTAACACAAGTGCGAAAAGTGGTTTTTCAACACTAACACAAGTGCGAAAAGTGGTTTATCCACACTAATACAAGTGCAAAAGTGGTTTCCTGCACCAACACAAGTGCGAAAAGTGGTTTTTCAACACTAACACAAGTGCGAAAAGTGGTTTTTCAACACTATCACAAGTGCAAAAAGTGTTTTTTCAACACTAACACAAGTGCGAAAAGTGGTTTTTCAACACTAACACAAGTGCGAAAAGTGGTTTTTCAACACTATCACAAGTGCAAAAAAGTGTTTTTTCCACACTAATACAAGTGCAAAAGTGGTTTCCTGCACCAACACAAGTGCGAAAAGTGGTTTTTCAACACTAACACAAGTGCGAAAAGTGGTTTTTCAACACTAACACAAGTGCGAAAAGTGTTTTTTCCACACTAATACAAGTGCAAAAGTGGTTTCCTGCACCAACACAAGTGCGAAAAGTGGTTTTTCAACACTAACACACGTGCAAAAAGTGGTTTTTCCACACTAATACAAGTGCAAAAGTGGTTTCCTGCACCAACACAAGTGCGAAAAGGGTTTTTCAACACTAACACAAGTGCGAAAAGTGGTTTTTCAACACTATCACAAGTGCAAAAAGTGTTTTTTCCACACTAATACAAGTGCAAAAGTGGTTTCCTGCACCAACACAAGTGCGAAAAGTGGTTTTTCAACACTAACACAAGTGCGAAAAGTGGTTTTTCAACACTAACACAAGTGCGAAAAGTGGTTTTTCCACACTAATACAAGTGCAAAAGTGGTTTCCTGCACCAACACAAGTGCAAAAAGTGGTTTTTCAACACTAACACAAGTGCGAAAAGTGGTTTTTCAACACTATCACAAGTGCAAAAAGTGTTTTTTCCACACTAATACAAGTGCAAAAGTGGTTTCCTGCACAAACACAAGTGCGAAAAGTGGTTTTTCAACACTAACACAAGTGCGAAAAGTGGTTTTTCCACACTAATACAAGTGCAAAAGTGGTTTCCTGCACCAATACAAGTGCAAAATGTGGTTTTTCAACACTAACACAAGTGCGAAAAGTGGTTTTCCACACTATCACAAGTGCAAAAAGTGTTTTTTCCACACTAATACAAGTGCAAAAGTGGTTTCCTGCACCAACACAAGTGCGAAAAGTGGTTTTTCAAACACTAACACAAGTGCGAAAAGTGGTTTTTCAACACTAACACAAGTGCGAAAAGTGGTTTTTCAACACTATCACAAGTGCAAAAAGTGTTTTTTCCACACTAATACAAGTGCAAAAGTGGTTTCCTGCACCAACACAAGTGCGAAATGTGGTTTTTCAACACTAACACATGTGCGAAAAGTGGTTTTTCAACACTAACACAAGTGCGAAAAGTGTTTTTTCCACACTAATACAAGTGCAAAAGTGGTTTCCTGCACCAACACAAGTGCGAAAAGTGGTTTTTCCACACTAATACAAGTGCAAAAGTGGTTTCCTGCACCAACACAAGTGCGAAATGTGGTTTTTCAACACAAACACATGTGCGAAAAGTGGTTTTTCAACACTAACACAAGTGCGAAAAGTGTTTTTTCCACACTAATACAAGTGCAAAAGTGGTTTCCTGCACCAACACAAGTGCGAAAAGTGGTTTTTCAACACTAACACAAGTGCGAAAAGTGGTTTTTCAACACTAACACAAGTGCGAAAAGTGGTTTTTCAACACTAACACAAGTGCGAAAAGTGGTTTATCCACACTAATACAACTGCAAAAGTGGTTTCCTGCACCAACACAAGTGCGAAAAGTGGTTTTTCAACACTAACACAAGTGCGAAAAGTGGTTTTTCAACACTATCACAAGTGCAAAAAGTGTTTTTTCCACACTAATACAAGTGCAAAAGTGGTTTCCTGCACCAACACAAGTGCGAAAAGTGGTTTTTCAACACTAACACAAGTGCGAAAAGTGGTTTTTCAACACTAACACAAGTGCGAAAAGTGTTTTTTCCACACTAATACAAGTGCAAAAGTGGTTTCCTGCACCAACACAAGTGCGAAAAGTGGTTTTTCAACACTAACACAAGTGCGAAAAGTGGTTTTTCAACACTAACACACGTGCAAAAAGTGGTTTTTCCACACTAATACAAGTGCA
>NW_027618181.1:0-82832 GCF_964187855.1 Myxine glutinosa | reverse complement strand
GTTAGTGTTGAAAAACCACTTTTCGCACTTGTGTTGGTGCAGGAAACCACTTTTGCACTTGTACTAGTGTGGAAAAAACACTTTTTGCACTTGTGATAGTGTTGAAAAACCACTTTTCGCACTTGTGTTGGTGCAGGAAACCACTTTTGCACTTGTATTAGTGTGGAAAAAACACTTTTCGCACTTGTGTTAGTGTTGAAAAACCACTTTTCGCACTTGTGTTAGTGTTGAAAAACCACTTTTCGCACTAGTGTTGGTGCAGGAAACCACTTTTGCACTTGTATTAGTGTGGAAAAAACACTTTTCGCACTTGTGTTAGTGTTGAAAAACCACTTTTCGTACTTGTGTTAGTGTTGAAAAACCACTTTTCGCACTTGTGTTGGTGCAGGAAACCACTTTTGCACTTGTATTAGTGTGGAAAAAACACTTTTCGCACTTGTGTTAGTGTTGAAAATCCACTTTTCGCACTTGTGTTAGTGTTGAAAAACCACTTTTCGCACTTGTGTTAGTGTTGAAAAACCACTTTTCGCACTTGTGTTGGTGCAGGAAACCACTTTTGCACTTGTATTAGTGTGGAAAAAACACTTTTCGCACTTGTGTTAGTGTTGAAAAACCACTTTTCGCACTTGAGTTAGTGTTAAAAAACCACTTTTTGCACTTGTGATAGTGTTGAAAAACCACTTTTCGCACTTGTGTTAGTGTTGAAAAACCACTTTTCGCACTTGTGTTAGTGTTGAAAAACCACTTTTCACACTTGTGTTGGTGCAGGAAACCACTTTTGCACTTGTATTAGTGTGGAAAAAACACTTTTCGAACTTGTGTTGGTGTTGAAAAACCACTTTTCGCACTTGTGTTAGTGTTGAAAAAACACTTTTCGCACTTGTGTTGGTGCAGGAAACCACATTTGCACTTGTATGAGTGTGGAAAAAACACTTTTTGCACTTGTGTTAGTGTTGAAAAACCACTTTTTGCACCTGTGTTAGTGTTGAAAAATCACTTTTCGCACTTGTGTTGGTGCAGGAAACCACTTTTGCACTTGTATTAGTGTGGAAAAAACACTTTTCGCACTTGTGTTAGTGTTGAAAAACCACTTTTCGCACTTGTGTTAGTGTTGAAAAACCACTTTTCGCACTTGTGTTGGTGCATGAAACCACTTTTGCACTTGTATTAGTGTGGAAAAAACACTTTTCGCACTTGTGTTAGTGTTGAAAAACCACTTTTCGCACTTGTGTTATTGTTGAAAATCCACTTTTCGCACTTGTGTTAGTGTTGAAAAACCACTTTTCGCACTTGTGTTAGTGTTGAAAAACCACTTTTCGCACTTGTGTTGGTGCAGGAAACCACTTTTGCACTTGTATTAGTGTGGAAAAAACACTTTTCGCACTTGTGTTAGTGTTGAAAAACCACTTTTCGCACTTGAGTTAGTGTTAAAAAACCACTTTTTGCACTTGTGATAGTGTTGAAAAACCACTTTTCGCACTTGTGTTAGTGTTGAAAAACCACTTTTCGCACTTGTGTTAGTGTTGAAAAACCACTTTTCACACTTGTGTTGGTGCAGGAAACCACTTTTGCACTTGTATTAGTGTGGAAAAAACACTTTTCGAACTTGTGTTGGTGTTGAAAAACCACTTTTCGCACTTGTGTTAGTGTTGAAAAAACACTTTTCGCACTTGTGTTGGTGCAGGAAACCACATTTGCACTTGTATGAGTGTGGAAAAAACACTTTTTGCACTTGTGTTAGTGTTGAAAAACCACTTTTTGCACCTGTGTTAGTGTTGAAAAATCACTTTTCGCACTTGTGTTGGTGCAGGAAACCACTTTTGCACTTGTATTAGTGTGGAAAAAACACTTTTCGCACTTGTGTTAGTGTTGAAAAACCACTTTTCGCACTTGTGTTAGTGTTGAAAAACCACTTTTCGCACTTGTGTTGGTGCATGAAACCACTTTTGCACTTGTATTAGTGTGGAAAAAACACTTTTCGCACTTGTGTTAGTGTTGAAAAACCACTTTTCGCACTTGTGTTATTGTTGAAAAACCACTTTTTGCACTTGAGTTAGTGTTGAAAAACCACTTTTCGCACTTGTGTTGGTGCAGGAAACCACTTTTTGCACTTGTGTTAGTGTTGAAAAATCACTTTTCGCACTTGTGTTGGTGCAGGAAACCACTTTTGCACTTGTATTAGTGTGGAAAAAACACTTTTCGCACTTGTGTTAGTGTTGAAAAACCACTTTTCGCACTTGTGTTAGTGTTGAAAAACCACTTTTCGCACTTGTGTTAGTGTTGAAAAACCACTTTTCGCACTTGTGTTGGTGCAGGAAACCACTTTTGCACTTGTATTAGTGTGGAAAAACACTTTTCGCACTTGTGTTAGTGTTGAAAAACCACTTTTCGCACTTGTGTTAGTGTTGAAAAACCACTTTTCGCACTTGTGTTGGTGCAGGAAACCACTTTTGCACTTGTATTAGTGTGGAAAAAACACTTTTCGCACTTGTGTTAGTGTTGAAAAACCACTTTTCGCACTTGTGTTAGTGTTGAAAAACCACTTTTCGCACTTGTGTTAGTGTTGAAAAACCACTTTTTGCAATTGTGTTAGTGCAGGAAACCACTTTTGCAGTTGTATTAGTGTGGAAAAAACACTTTTCGCACTTGTGTTAGTGTTGAAAAACCACTTTTCGCTCTTGTGTTAGTGTTGAAAAACCACTTTTCGCACTTGTGTTAGTGTTGAAAAACCACTTTTTGCACTTGTGTTGGTGCAGGAAACCACTTTTGCACTTGTATTAGTGTGGAAAAAACACTTTTCGCACTTGTGTTAGTGTTGAAAAACCACTTTTCGCACTTGTGTTAGTGTTGAAAAACCACTTTTTGCACTTGTGTTAGTGTTGAAAAATCACTTTTCGCACTTGTGTTGGTGCAGGAAACCACTTTTGCACTTGTATTAGTGTGGAAAAAACACTTTTCGCACTTGTGTTAGTGTTGAAAAACCACTTTTCGCACTTGTGTTAGTGTTGAAAAACCACTTTTCGCACTTGTGTTAGTGTTGAAAAACCACTTTTCGCACTTGTGTTGGTGCAGGAAACCACTTTTGCACTTGTATTAGTGTGGAAAAAACACTTTTCGCACTTGTGTTAGTGTTGAAAAACCACTTTTCGCACTTGTGTTAGTGTTGAAAAACCACTTTTCGCACTTGAGTTAGTGTTGAAAAACCACTTTTCGCACTTGTGTTGGTGCAGGAAACCACTTTTGCACTTGTATTAGTGTGGAAAAAACACTTTTCGCACTTGTGTTAGTGTTGAAAAACCACTTTTCGCACTTGTGTTAGTGTTGAAAAACCACTTTTCGCACTTGTGTTAGTGTTGAAAAACCACTTTTCGCACTTGTGTTGGTGCAGGAAACCACTTTTGCACTTGTATTAGTGTGGAAAAAACACTTTTCGCACTTGTGTTAGTGTTGAAAAACCACTTTTCGCACTTGTGTTAGTGTTGAAAAACCACTTTTCGCACTTGTGTTGGTGCAGGAAACCACTTTTGCACTTGTATTAGTGTGGAAAAAACACTTTTCGCACTTGTGTTAGTGTTGAAAAACCACTTTTCGCACTTGTGTTGGTGCAGGAAACCACTTTTGCACTTGTATTAGTGTGGAAAAAACACTTTTCGCACTTGTGTTAGTGTTGAAAAACCACTTTTCGCACTTGTGTTAGTGTTGAAAAACCACTTTTCGCACTTGTGTTAGTGTTGAAAAACCACTTTTCGCACTTGTGTTGGTGCAGGAAACCACTTTTGCACTTGTATTAGTGTGGAAAAAACACTTTTCGCACTTGTGTTAGTGTTGAAAAACCACTTTTCGCACTTGTGTTAGTGTTGAAAAAACACTTTTCGCACTTGTGTTAGTGTTGAAAAACCACTTTTCGCACTTGTGTTGGTGCAGGAAACCACTTTTGCACTTGTATTAGTGTGGAAAAAACACTTTTTGCACTTGTGATAGTGTTGAAAAACCACTTTTCGCACTTGTGTTAGTGTTGAAAAACCACTTTTCGCACTTGTGTTAGTGTTGAAAAACCACTTTTCGCACTTGTGTTGGTGCAGGAAACCACATTTGCACTTGTATTAGTGTGGAAAAAACACTTTTTGCACTTGTGTTAGTGTTGAAAAACCACTTTTCGCACTTGTGTTAGTGTTGAAAAACCACTTTTCGCACTTGTGTTGGTGCAGGAAACCACTTTTGCACTTGTATTAGTGTGGAAAAAACACTTTTCGCACTTGTGTTAGTGTTGAAAAACCACTTTTCGCACTTGTGTTAGTGTTGAAAAACCACTTTTCGCACTTGTGTTGGTGCAGGAAACCACTTTTGCACTTGTATTAGTGTGGAAAAAACACTTTTCGCACTTGTGTTAGTGTTGAAAAACCACTTTTCGCACTTGTGTTAGTGTTGAAAAACCACTTTTTGCACTTGTGTTAGTGTTGAAAAACCACTTTTCGCACTTGTGTTGGTGCAGGAAACCACATTTGCACTTGTATTAGTGTGGAAAAAACACTTTTTGCACTTGTGATAGTGTTGAAAAACCACTTTTGGCACTTGTGTTAGTGTTGAAAAACCACTTTTCGCACTTGTGTTAGTGTTGAAAAATCACTTTTCGCACTTGTGTTGGTGCAGGAAACCACATTTGCACTTGTACTAGTGTGGAAAAAACACTTTTCGCACTTGTGTTAGTGTTGAAAAACCACTTTTCGCACTTGTGTTAGTGTTGAAAAACCACTTTTCGCACTTGTGTTAGTGTTGAAAAACCACTTTTCGCACTTGTGTTGGTGCAGGAAACCACTTTTGCGCTTGTATTAGTGTGGAAAAAACACTTTTTGCACTTGTGATAGTGTTGAAAAACCACTTTTCGCACTTGTGTTAGTGTTGAAAAACCACTTTTCGCACTTGTGTTAGTGTTGAAAAACCACTTTTCGCACTTGTGTTGGTGCAGGAAACCACTTTTGCACTTGTATTAGTGTGGAAAAAACACTTTTCGCACTTGTGTTAGTGTTGAAAAACCACTTTTCACACTTGTGTTAGTGTTGAAAAACCACTTTTCGCACTTGTGTTAGTGTTGAAAAACCACTTTTCGCACTTGTGTTGGTGCAGGAAACCACTTTTGCACTTGTATTAGTGTGGAAAAAACACTTTTCGCACTTGTGTTAGTGTTGAAAAACCACTATTCGCACTTGTGTTAGTGTTGAAAAACCACTTTTTGCACTTGTGTTAGTGTTGAAAAACCACTTTTCGCACTTGTGTTGGTGCAGGAAACCACTTTTTCACTTGTATTATTGTGGAAAAAACACTTTTCACACTTGTGTTAGTGTTGAAAAACCACTTTTCGCACTTGTGTTAGTGTTGAAAAACCACTTTTCGCACTTGTGTTAGTGTTGAAAAACCACTTTTCGCACTTGTGTTGGTGCAGGAAACCACTTTTGCACTTGTATTAGTGTGGAAAAAACACTTTTTGCACTTGTGATAGTGTTGAAAAACCACTTTTCGCACTTGTGTTAGTGTTGAAAAACCACTTTTCGCACTTGTGTTAGTGTTTAAAAACCACTTTTCGCACTTGTGTTGGTGCAGGAAACCACTTTTGCACTTGTATTAGTGTGGAAAAAACACTTTTTGCACTTGTGATAGTGTTGAAAAACCACTTTCCGCACTTGTGTTAGTGTTGAAAAACCCTTTTTCGCACTTGTGTTAGTGTTGAAAAACCACTTTTCGCACTTGTGTTGGTGCAGGAAACCACTTTTGCATTTGTATTAGTGTGGAAAAAACACTTTTCGCACTTGTGTTAGTGTTGAAAAACCACTTTTCGCACTTGTGTTAATGTTGAAAAACCACTTTTCGCACTTGTGTTAGTGTTGAAAAACCACTTTTCGCACTTGTGTTGGTGCAGGAAACCACTTTTGCACTTGTATTAGTGTGGAAAAAACACTTTTCGCACTTGTGTTAGTGTTGAAAAACCACTTTTCGCACTTGTATTAGTGTTGAAAAACCACTTTTCGCACTAGTGTTGGTGCAGGAAACCACTTTTGCACTTGTATTAGTGTGGAAAAAACACTTTTCGCACTTGTGTTAGTGTTGAAAAACCACTTTTCGTACTTGTGTTAGTGTTGAAAAACCACTTTTCGCACTTGTGTTGGTGCAGGAAACCACTTTTGCACTTGTATTAGTGTGGAAAAAACACTTTTCGCACATGTGTTAGTGTTGAAAAACCACTTTTCGCACTTGAGTTAGTGTTGAAAAACCACTTTTTGCACTTGTGATAGTGCTGAAAAACCACTTTTCGCACTTGTGTTAGTGTTGAAAAACCACTTTTCGCACTTGTGTTAGTGTGGAAAAAACACTTTTCGCACTTGTGTTAGTGTTGAAAAACCACTTTTCGCACTTGTGTTGGTGCAGGAAACCACTTTTGCACTTGTATTAGTGTGGAAAAAACACTTTTCGCACTTGTGTTAGTGTTGAAAAACCACTTTTCGCACTTGTGTTAGTGTTGAAAAAACACTTTTCGCACTTTTGTTAGTGTTGAAAAACCACTTTTCGCACTTGTGTTGGTGCAGGAAACCACTTTTGCACTTGTATTAATGTGGAAAAAACACTTTTCGCACTTGTGTTAGTGTTGAAAAACCACTTTTCGCACTTGTGTCAGTGTTGAAAAACCACTTTTCGCACTTGTGTTAGTGTTGAAAAACCACTTTTCGCACTTGTGTTGGTGCAGGAAACCACTTTTGCACTTGTACTAGTGTGGAAAAAACACTTTTTGCACTTGTGATAGTGTTGAAAAACCACTTTTCGCACTTGTGTTGGTGCAGGAAACCACTTTTGCACTTGTATTAGTGTGGAAAAAACACTTTTCGCACTTGTGTTAGTGTTGAAAAACCACTTTTCGCACTTGTGTTAGTGTTGAAAAACCACTTTTCGCACTAGTGTTGGTGCAGGAAACCACTTTTGCACTTGTATTAGTGTGGAAAAAACACTTTTCGCACTTGTGTTAGTGTTGAAAAACCACTTTTCGTACTTGTGTTAGTGTTGAAAAACCACTTTTCGCACTTGTGTTGGTGCAGGAAACCACTTTTGCACTTGTATTAGTGTGGAAAAAACACTTTTCGCACTTGTGTTAGTGTTGAAAATCCACTTTTCGCACTTGTGTTAGTGTTGAAAAACCACTTTTCGCACTTGTGTTAGTGTTGAAAAACCACTTTTCGCACTTGTGTTGGTGCAGGAAACCACTTTTGCACTTGTATTAGTGTGGAAAAAACACTTTTCGCACTTGTGTTAGTGTTGAAAAACCACTTTTCGCACTTGAGTTAGTGTTAAAAAACCACTTTTTGCACTTGTGATAGTGTTGAAAAACCACTTTTCGCACTTGTGTTAGTGTTGAAAAACCACTTTTCGCACTTGTGTTAGTGTTGAAAAACCACTTTTCACACTTGTGTTGGTGCAGGAAACCACTTTTGCACTTGTATTAGTGTGGAAAAAACACTTTTCGAACTTGTGTTGGTGTTGAAAAACCACTTTTCGCACTTGTGTTAGTGTTGAAAAAACACTTTTCGCACTTGTGTTGGTGCAGGAAACCACATTTGCACTTGTATGAGTGTGGAAAAAACACTTTTTGCACTTGTGTTAGTGTTGAAAAACCACTTTTTGCACCTGTGTTAGTGTTGAAAAATCACTTTTCGCACTTGTGTTGGTGCAGGAAACCACTTTTGCACTTGTATTAGTGTGGAAAAAACACTTTTCGCACTTGTGTTAGTGTTGAAAAACCACTTTTCGCACTTGTGTTAGTGTTGAAAAACCACTTTTCGCACTTGTGTTGGTGCATGAAACCACTTTTGCACTTGTATTAGTGTGGAAAAAACACTTTTCGCACTTGTGTTAGTGTTGAAAAACCACTTTTCGCACTTGTGTTATTGTTGAAAATCCACTTTTCGCACTTGTGTTAGTGTTGAAAAACCACTTTTCGCACTTGTGTTAGTGTTGAAAAACCACTTTTCGCACTTGTGTTGGTGCAGGAAACCACTTTTGCACTTGTATTAGTGTGGAAAAAACACTTTTCGCACTTGTGTTAGTGTTGAAAAACCACTTTTCGCACTTGAGTTAGTGTTAAAAAACCACTTTTTGCACTTGTGATAGTGTTGAAAAACCACTTTTCGCACTTGTGTTAGTGTTGAAAACCCACTTTTCGCACTTGTGTTAGTGTTGAAAAACCACTTTTCACACTTGTGTTGGTGCAGGAAACCACTTTTGCACTTGTATTAGTGTGGAAAAAACACTTTTCGAACTTGTGTTGGTGTTGAAAAACCACTTTTCGCACTTGTGTTAGTGTTGAAAAAACACTTTTCGCACTTGTGTTGGTGCAGGAAACCACATTTGCACTTGTATGAGTGTGGAAAAAACACTTTTTGCACTTGTGTTAGTGTTGAAAAACCACTTTTTGCACCTGTGTTAGTGTTGAAAAATCACTTTTCGCACTTGTGTTGGTGCAGGAAACCACTTTTGCACTTGTATTAGTGTGGAAAAAACACTTTTCGCACTTGTGTTAGTGTTGAAAAACCACTTTTCGCACTTGTGTTAGTGTTGAAAAACCACTTTTCGCACTTGTGTTGGTGCATGAAACCACTTTTGCACTTGTATTAGTGTGGAAAAAACACTTTTCGCACTTGTGTTAGTGTTGAAAAACCACTTTTCGCACTTGTGTTATTGTTGAAAAACCACTTTTTGCACTTGAGTTAGTGTTGAAAAACCACTTTTCGCACTTGTGTTGGTGCAGGAAACCACTTTTTGCACTTGTGTTAGTGTTGAAAAATCACTTTTCGCACTTGTGTTGGTGCAGGAAACCACTTTTGCACTTGTATTAGTGTGGAAAAAACACTTTTCGCACTTGTGTTAGTGTTGAAAAACCACTTTTCGCACTTGTGTTAGTGTTGAAAAACCACTTTTCGCACTTGTGTTAGTGTTGAAAAACCACTTTTCGCACTTGTGTTGGTGCAGGAAACCACTTTTGCACTTGTATTAGTGTGGAAAAACACTTTTCGCACTTGTGTTAGTGTTGAAAAACCACTTTTCGCACTTGTGTTAGTGTTGAAAAACCACTTTTCGCACTTGTGTTGGTGCAGGAAACCACTTTTGCACTTGTATTAGTGTGGAAAAAACACTTTTCGCACTTGTGTTAGTGTTGAAAAACCACTTTTCGCACTTGTGTTAGTGTTGAAAAACCACTTTTCGCACTTGTGTTAGTGTTGAAAAACCACTTTTTGCAATTGTGTTAGTGCAGGAAACCACTTTT
The DNA here is from genome assembly GCF_964187855.1 of Myxine glutinosa. NCBI lineage: Eukaryota > Metazoa > Chordata > Myxini > Myxiniformes > Myxinidae > Myxine > Myxine glutinosa. The sequence goes on along the minus strand of NW_027618181.1, from coordinate 73,528 downwards.
GCAGTTGTATTAGTGTGGAAAAAACACTTTTCGCACTTGTGTTAGTGTTGAAAAACCACTTTTCGCTCTTGTGTTAGTGTTGAAAAACCACTTTTCGCACTTGTGTTAGTGTTGAAAAACCACTTTTTGCACTTGTGTTGGTGCAGGAAACCACTTTTGCACTTGTATTAGTGTGGAAAAAACACTTTTCGCACTTGTGTTAGTGTTGAAAAACCACTTTTCGCACTTGTGTTAGTGTTGAAAAACCACTTTTTGCACTTGTGTTAGTGTTGAAAAATCACTTTTCGCACTTGTGTTGGTGCAGGAAACCACTTTTGCACTTGTATTAGTGTGGAAAAAACACTTTTCGCACTTGTGTTAGTGTTGAAAAACCACTTTTCGCACTTGTGTTAGTGTTGAAAAACCACTTTTCGCACTTGTGTTAGTGTTGAAAAACCACTTTTCGCACTTGTGTTGGTGCAGGAAACCACTTTTGCACTTGTATTAGTGTGGAAAAAACACTTTTCGCACTTGTGTTAGTGTTGAAAAACCACTTTTCGCACTTGTGTTAGTGTTGAAAAACCACTTTTCGCACTTGAGTTAGTGTTGAAAAACCACTTTTCGCACTTGTGTTGGTGCAGGAAACCACTTTTGCACTTGTATTAGTGTGGAAAAAACACTTTTCGCACTTGTGTTAGTGTTGAAAAACCACTTTTCGCACTTGTGTTAGTGTTGAAAAACCACTTTTCGCACTTGTGTTAGTGTTGAAAAACCACTTTTCGCACTTGTGTTGGTGCAGGAAACCACTTTTGCACTTGTATTAGTGTGGAAAAAACACTTTTCGCACTTGTGTTAGTGTTGAAAAACCACTTTTCGCACTTGTGTTAGTGTTGAAAAACCACTTTTCGCACTTGTGTTGGTGCAGGAAACCACTTTTGCACTTGTATTAGTGTGGGAAAAACACTTTTCGCACTTGTGTTAGTGTTGAAAAACCACTTTTCGCACTTGTGTTGGTGCAGGAAACCACTTTTGCACTTGTATTAGTGTGGAAAAAACACTTTTCGCACTTGTGTTAGTGTTGAAAAACCACTTTTCGCACTTGTGTTAGTGTTGAAAAACCACTTTTCGCACTTGTGTTAGTGTTGAAAAACCACTTTTCGCACTTGTGTTGGTGCAGGAAACCACTTTTGCACTTGTATTAGTGTGGAAAAAACACTTTTCGCACTTGTGTTAGTGTTGAAAAACCACTTTTCGCACTTGTGTTAGTGTTGAAAAAACACTTTTCGCACTTGTGTTAGTGTTGAAAAACCACTTTTCGCACTTGTGTTGGTGCAGGAAACCACTTTTGCACTTGTATTAGTGTGGAAAAAACACTTTTTGCACTTGTGATAGTGTTGAAAAACCACTTTTCGCACTTGTGTTAGTGTTGAAAAACCACTTTTCGCACTTGTGTTAGTGTTGAAAAACCACTTTTCGCACTTGTGTTGGTGCAGGAAACCACTTTTGCACTTGTATTAGTGTGGAAAAAACACTTTTTGCACTTGTGATAGTGTTGAAAAACCACTTTTCACACTTGTGTTAGTGTTGAAAAACCACTTTTCGCACTTGTGTTAGTGTTGAAAAACCACTTTTCGCACTTGTGTTGGTGCAGGAAACCACTTTTTCACTTGTATTAGTGTGGAAAAAACATTTTTCGCACTTGTGTTGGTGTTGAAAAACCACTTTTCGCACTTGTGTTAGTGTTGAAAAACCACTTTTCGCACTTGTGTTAGTGTTGAAAAACCACTTTTCGCACTTGTGTTGGTGTAGGAAACCACTTTTGCACTTGTATTAGTGTGGAAAAAACACTTTTCGCACTTGTGTTAGTGTTGAAAAACCACTTTTCGCACTTGTGTTAGTGTTGAAAAACCACTTTTCGCACTTGTGTTGGTGCAGGAAACCACTTTTGCACTTGTATTAGTGTGGAAAAACACTTTTCGCACTTGTGTTAGTGTTGAAAAATCACTTTTCGCACTTGTGTTAGTGTTGAAAAACCTCTTTTCGCACTTGTGTTGATGCAGGAAACCACTTTTGCACTTGTATTAGTGTGGAAAAAACACTTTTCGCACTTGTGTTAGTGTTGAAAAACCACTTTTCGCAGTTGTGTTAGTGTTGAAAAACCACTTTTCGCACTTGTGTTAGTGTTGAAAAACCACTTTTCGCACTTGTGTTGGTGCAGGAAACCACTTTTGCACTTGTATTAGTGTGGAAAAAACACTTTTCGCACTTGTGTTAGTGTTGAAAAACCACTTTTCGCACTTGTGTTAGTGTTGAAAAACCACTTTTCGCACTTGTGTTAGTGTTGAAAAACCACTTTTCGCACTTGTGTTGGTGCAGGAAACCACTTTTGCACTTGTATTAGTGTGGAAAAAACACTTTTTGCACTTGTGATAGTGTTGAAAAACCACTTTTGGCACTTGTGTTAGTGTTGAAAAACCACTTTTCGCACTTGTGTTAGTGTTGAAAAACCACTTTTCGCACTTGTGTTGGTGCAGGAAACCACATTTGCACTTGTATTAGTGTGGAAAAAACACTTTTTGCACTTGTGTTAGTGTTGAAAAACCACTTTTCGCACTTGTGTTAGTGTTGAAAAACCACTTTTCGCACTTGTGTTGGTGCAGGAAACCACTTTTGCACTTGTATTAGTGTGGAAAAAACACTTTTCACACTTGTGTTAGTGTTGAAAAACCACTTTTCGCACTTGTGTTAGTGTTGAAAAACCACTTTTCGCACTTGTGTTGGTGCAGGAAACCACTTTTGCACTTGTATTAGTGTGGAAAAAACACTTTTCGCACTTGTGTTAGTGTTGAAAAACCACTTTTCGCACTTGTGTTAGTGTTGAAAAACCACTTTTTGCACTTGTGTTAGTGTTGAAAAACCACTTTTCGCACTTGTGTTAGTGTTGAAAAACCACTTTTCGCACTTGTGTTGGTGCAGGAAACCACATTTGCACTTGTATTAGTGTGGAAAAAACACTTTTTGCACTTGTGTTAGTGTTGAAAAACCACTTTTCGCACTTGTGTTAGTGTTGAAAAACCACTTTTCGCACTTGTGTTGGTGCAGGAAACCACTTTTGCACTTGTATTAGTGTGGAAAAAACACTTTTCGCACTTGTGTTAGTGTTGAAAAACCACTTTTCGCACTTGTGTTAGTGTTGAAAAACCACTTTTCGCACTTGTGTTGGTGCAGGAAACCACTTTTGCACTTGTATTAGTGTGGAAAAAACACTTTTCGCACTTGTGTTAGTGTTGAAAAACCACTTTTCGCACTTGTGTTAGTGTTGAAAAACCACTTTTTGCACTTGTGTTAGTGTTGAAAAACCACTTTTCGCACTTGTGTTGGTGCAGGAAACCACATTTGCACTTGTATTAGTGTGGAAAAAACACTTTTTGCACTTGTGATAGTGTTGAAAAACCACTTTTGGCACTTGTGTTAGTGTTGAAAAACCACTTTTCGCACTTGTGTTAGTGTTGAAAAATCACTTTTCGCACTTGTGTTGGTGCAGGAAACCACATTTGCACTTGTACTAGTGTGGAAAAAACACTTTTCGCACTTGTGTTAGTGTTGAAAAACCCCTTTTCGCACTTGTGTTAGTGTTGAAAAACCACTTTTCGCACTTGTGTTAGTGTTGAAAAACCACTTTTCGCACTTGTGTTGGTGCAGGAAACCACTTTTGCGCTTGTATTAGTGTGGAAAAAACACTTTTTGCACTTGTGATAGTGTTGAAAAACCACTTTTCGCACTTGTGTTAGTGTTGAAAAACCACTTTTCGCACTTGTGTTAGTGTTGAAAAACCACTTTTCGCACTTGTGTTGGTGCAGGAAACCACTTTTGCACTTGTATTAGTGTGGAAAAAACACTTTTCGCACTTGTGTTAGTGTTGAAAAACCACTTTTCACACTTGTGTTAGTGTTGAAAAACCACTTTTCGCACTTGTGTTAGTGTTGAAAAACCACTTTTCGCACTTGTGTTGGTGCAGGAAACCACTTTTGCACTTGTATTAGTGTGGAAAAAACACTTTTCGCACTTGTGTTAGTGTTGAAAAACCACTATTCGCACTTGTGTTAGTGTTGAAAAACCACTTTTTGCACTTGTGTTAGTGTTGAAAAACCACTTTTCGCACTTGTGTTGGTGCAGGAAACCACTTTTTCACTTGTATTATTGTGGAAAAAACACTTTTCACACTTGTGTTAGTGTTGAAAAACCACTTTTCGCACTTGTGTTAGTGTTGAAAAACCACTTTTCGCACTTGTGTTGGTGCAGGAAACCACTTTTTCACTTGTATTAGTGTGGAAAAAACATTTTTCGCACTTGTGTTGGTGTTGAAAAACCACTTTTCGCACTTGTGTTAGTGTTGAAAAACCACTTTTCGCACTTGTGTTAGTGTTGAAAAACCACTTTTCGAACTTGTGTTGGTGTAGGAAACCACTTTTGCACTTGTATTAGTGTGGAAAAAACACTTTTCGCACTTGTGTTAGTGTTGAAAAACCACTTTTCGCACTTGTGTTAGTGTTGAAAAACCACTTTTCGCACTTGTGTTGGTGCAGGAAACCACTTTTGCACTTGTATTAGTGTGGAAAAACACTTTTCGCACTTGTGTTAGTGTTGAAAAATCACTTTTCGCACTTGTGTTAGTGTTGAAAAACCTCTTTTCGCACTTGTGTTGATGCAGGAAACCACTTTTGCACTTGTATTAGTGTGGAAAAAACACTTTTCGCACTTGTGTTAGTGTTGAAAAACCACTTTTCGCAGTTGTGTTAGTGTTGAAAAACCACTTTTCGCACTTGTGTTAGTGTTGAAAAACCACTTTTCGCACTTGTGTTGGTGCAGGAAACCACTTTTGCACTTGTATTAGTGTGGAAAAAACACTTTTCGCACTTGTGTTAGTGTTGAAAAACCACTTTTCGCACTTGTGTTAGTGTTGAAAAACCACTTTTCGCACTTGTGTTAGTGTTGAAAAACCACTTTTCGCACTTGTGTTGGTGCAGGAAACCACTTTTGCACTTGTATTAGTGTGGAAAAACACTTTTTGCACTTGTGATAGTGTTGAAAAACCACTTTTGGCACTTGTGTTAGTGTTGAAAAACCACTTTTCGCACTTGTGTTAGTGTTGAAAAACCACTTTTCGCACTTGTGTTGGTGCAGGAAACCACATTTGCACTTGTATTAGTGTGGAAAAAACACTTTTTGCACTTGTGTTAGTGTTGAAAAACCACTTTTCGCACTTGTGTTAGTGTTGAAAAACCACTTTTCGCACTTGTGTTGGTGCAGGAAACCACTTTTGCACTTGTATTAGTGTGGAAAAAACACTTTTCGCACTTGTGTTAGTGTTGAAAAACCACTTTTCGCACTTGTGTTAGTGTTGAAAAACCACTTTTCGCACTTGTGTTGGTGCAGGAAACCACTTTTGCACTTGTATTAGTGTGGAAAAAACACTTTTCGCACTTGTGTTAGTGTTGAAAAACCACTTTTCGCACTTGTGTTAGTGTTGAAAAACCACTTTTTGCACTTGTGTTAGTGTTGAAAAACCACTTTTCGCACTTGTGTTAGTGTTGAAAAACCACTTTTCGCACTTGTGTTGGTGCAGGAAACCACATTTGCACTTGTATTAGTGTGGAAAAAACACTTTTTGCACTTGTGTTAGTGTTGAAAAACCACTTTTCGCACTTGTGTTAGTGTTGAAAAACCACTTTTCGCACTTGTGTTGGTGCAGGAAACCACTTTTGCACTTGTATTAGTGTGGAAAAAACACTTTTCGCACTTGTGTTAGTGTTGAAAAACCACTTTTCGCACTTGTGTTAGTGTTGAAAAACCACTTTTCGCACTTGTGTTGGTGCAGGAAACCACTTTTGCACTTGTATTAGTGTGGAAAAAACACTTTTCGCACTTGTGTTAGTGTTGAAAAACCACTTTTCGCACTTGTGTTAGTGTTGAAAAACCACTTTTTGCACTTGTGTTAGTGTTGAAAAACCACTTTTCGCACTTGTGTTGGTGCAGGAAACCACATTTGCACTTGTATTAGTGTGGAAAAAACACTTTTCGCACTTGTGTTAGTGTTGAAAAACCACTTTTCGCACTTGTGTTAGTGTTGAAAAACCACTTTTCGCACTTGTGTTGGTGCAGGAAACCACTTTTGCACTTGTATTAGTGTGGAAAAACACTTTTCGCACTTGTGTTAGTGTTGAAAAATCACTTTTCGCACTTGTGTTAGTGTTGAAAAACCTCTTTTCGCACTTGTGTTGATGCAGGAAACCACTTTTGCACTTGTATTAGTGTGGAAAAAACACTTTTCGCACTTGTGTTAGTGTTGAAAAACCACTTTTCGCAGTTGTGTTAGTGTTGAAAAACCACTTTTCGCACTTGTGTTAGTGTTGAAAAACCACTTTTCGCACTTGTGTTGGTGCAGGAAACCACTTTTGCACTTGTATTAGTGTGGAAAAAACACTTTTCGCACTTGTGTTAGTGTTGAAAAACCACTATTCGCACTTGTGTTAGTGTTGAAAAACCACTTTTTGCACTTGTGTTAGTGTTGAAAAACCACTTTTCGCACTTGTGTTGGTGCAGGAAACCACTTTTTCACTTGTATTATTGTGGAAAAAACACTTTTCACACTTGTGTTAGTGTTGAAAAACCACTTTTCGCACTTGTGTTAGTGTTGAAAAACCACTTTTCGCACTTGTGTTGGTGCAGGAAACCACTTTTTCACTTGTATTAGTGTGGAAAAAACATTTTTCGCACTTGTGTTGGTGTTGAAAAACCACTTTTCGCACTTGTGTTAGTGTTGAAAAACCACTTTTCGCACTTGTGTTAGTGTTGAAAAACCACTTTTCGAACTTGTGTTGGTGTAGGAAACCACTTTTGCACTTGTATTAGTGTGGAAAAAACACTTTTCGCACTTGTGTTAGTGTTGAAAAACCACTTTTCGCACTTGTGTTAGTGTTGAAAAACCACTTTTCGCACTTGTGTTGGTGCAGGAAACCACTTTTGCACTTGTATTAGTGTGGAAAAACACTTTTCGCACTTGTGTTAGTGTTGAAAAATCACTTTTCGCACTTGTGTTAGTGTTGAAAAACCTCTTTTCGCACTTGTGTTGATGCAGGAAACCACTTTTGCACTTGTATTAGTGTGGAAAAAACACTTTTCGCACTTGTGTTAGTGTTGAAAAACCACTTTTGGCACTTGTGTTAGTGTTGAAAAACCACTTTTCGCACTTGTGTTAGTGTTGAAAAACCACTTTTCGCACTTGTGTTGGTGCAGGAAACCACATTTGCACTTGTATTAGTGTGGAAAAAACACTTTTTGCACTTGTGTTAGTGTTGAAAAACCACTTTTCGCACTTGTGTTAGTGTTGAAAAACCACTTTTTGCACTTGTGTTGGTGCAGGAAACCACTTTTGCACTTGTATTAGTGTGGAAAAAACACTTTTCGCACTTGTGTTAGTGTTGAAAAACCACTTTTCGCACTTGTGTTAGTGTTGAAAAACCACTTTTCGCACTTGTGTTGGTGCAGGAAACCACTTTTGCACTTGTATTAGTGTGGAAAAAACACTTTTCGCACTTGTGTTAGTGTTGAAAAACCACTTTTCGCACTTGTGTTAGTGTTGAAAAACCACTTTTTGCACTTGTGTTAATGTTGAAAAACCACTTTTCGCACTTGTGTTAGTGTTGAAAAACCACTTTTCGCACTTGTGTTGGTGCAGGAAACCACATTTGCACTTGTATTAGTGTGGAAAAAACACTTTTTGCACTTGTGTTAGTGTTGAAAAACCACTTTTCGCACTTGTGTTAGTGTTGAAAAACCACTTTTCGCACTTGTGTTGGTGCAGGAAACCACTTTTGCACTTGTATTAGTGTGGAAAAAACACTTTTCGCACTTGTGTTAGTGTTGAAAAACCACTTTTCGCACTTGTGTTAGTGTTGAAAAACCACTTTTCGCACTTGTGTTGGTGCAGGAAACCACTTTTGCACTTGTATTAGTGTGGAAAAAACACTTTTCGCACTTGTGTTAGTGTTGAAAAACCACTTTTCGCACTTGTGTTAGTGTTGAAAAACCACTTTTTGCACTTGTGTTAGTGTTGAAAAACCACTTTTCGCACTTGTGTTGGTGCAGGAAACCACATTTGCACTTGTATTAGTGTGGAAAAAACACTTTTCGCACTTGTGTTAGTGTTGAAAAACCACTTTTCGCACTTGTGTTAGTGTTGAAAAACCACTTTTCGCACTTGTGTTGGTGCAGGAAACCACTTTTGCACTTGTATTAGTGTGGAAAAACACTTTTCGCACTTGTGTTAGTGTTGAAAAATCACTTTTCGCACTTGTGTTAGTGTTGAAAAACCTCTTTTCGCACTTGTGTTGATGCAGGAAACCACTTTTGCACTTGTATTAGTGTGGAAAAAACACTTTTCGCACTTGTGTTAGTGTTGAAAAACCACTTTTCGCAGTTGTGTTAGTGTTGAAAAACCACTTTTCGCACTTGTGTTAGTGTTGAAAAACCACTTTTCGCACTTGTGTTGGTGCAGGAAACCACTTTTGCACTTGTATTAGTGTGGAAAAAACACTTTTCGCACTTGTGTTAGTGTTGAAAAACCACTATTCGCACTTGTGTTAGTGTTGAAAAACCACTTTTTGCACTTGTGTTAGTGTTGAAAAACCACTTTTCGCACTTGTGTTGGTGCAGGAAACCACTTTTTCACTTGTATTATTGTGGAAAAAACACTTTTCACACTTGTGTTAGTGTTGAAAAACCACTTTTCGCACTTGTGTTAGTGTTGAAAAACCACTTTTCGCACTTGTGTTGGTGCAGGAAACCACTTTTTCACTTGTATTAGTGTGGAAAAAACATTTTTCGCACTTGTGTTGGTGTTGAAAAACCACTTTTCGCACTTGTGTTAGTGTTGAAAAACCACTTTTCGCACTTGTGTTAGTGTTGAAAAACCACTTTTCGAACTTGTGTTGGTGTAGGAAACCACTTTTGCACTTGTATTAGTGTGGAAAAAACACTTTTCGCACTTGTGTTAGTGTTGAAAAACCACTTTTCGCACTTGTGTTAGTGTTGAAAAACCACTTTTCGCACTTGTGTTGGTGCAGGAAACCACTTTTGCACTTGTATTAGTGTGGAAAAACACTTTTCGCACTTGTGTTAGTGTTGAAAAATCACTTTTCGCACTTGTGTTAGTGTTGAAAAACCTCTTTTCGCACTTGTGTTGATGCAGGAAACCACTTTTGCACTTGTATTAGTGTGGAAAAAACACTTTTCGCACTTGTGTTAGTGTTGAAAAACCACTTTTCGCAGTTGTGTTAGTGTTGAAAAACCACTTTTCGCACTTGTGTTAGTGTTGAAAAACCACTTTTCGCACTTGTGTTGGTGCAGGAAACCACTTTTGCACTTGTATTAGTGTGGAAAAAACACTTTTCGCACTTGTGTTAGTGTTGAAAAACCACTTTTCGCACTTGTGTTAGTGTTGAAAAACCACTTTTCGCACTTGTGTTAGTGTTGAAAAACCACTTTTCGCACTTGTGTTGGTGCAGGAAACCACTTTTGCACTTGTATTAGTGTGGAAAAACACTTTTTGCACTTGTGATAGTGTTGAAAAACCACTTTTGGCACTTGTGTTAGTGTTGAAAAACCACTTTTCGCACTTGTGTTAGTGTTGAAAAACCACTTTTCGCACTTGTGTTGGTGCAGGAAACCACATTTGCACTTGTATTAGTGTGGAAAAAACACTTTTTGCACTTGTGTTAGTGTTGAAAAACCACTTTTCGCACTTGTGTTAGTGTTGAAAAACCACTTTTCGCACTTGTGTTGGTGCAGGAAACCACTTTTGCACTTGTATTAGTGTGGAAAAAACACTTTTCGCACTTGTGTTAGTGTTGAAAAACCACTTTTCGCACTTGTGTTAGTGTTGAAAAACCACTTTTCGCACTTGTGTTGGTGCAGGAAACCACTTTTGCACTTGTATTAGTGTGGAAAAAACACTTTTCGCACTTGTGTTAGTGTTGAAAAACCACTTTTCGCACTTGTGTTAGTGTTGAAAAACCACTTTTTGCACTTGTGTTAGTGTTGAAAAACCACTTTTCGCACTTGTGTTAGTGTTGAAAAACCACTTTTCGCACTTGTGTTGGTGCAGGAAACCACATTTGCACTTGTATTAGTGTGGAAAAAACACTTTTTGCACTTGTGTTAGTGTTGAAAAACCACTTTTCGCACTTGTGTTAGTGTTGAAAACCACTTTTCGCACTTGTGTTGGTGCAGGAAACCACTTTTGCACTTGTATTAGTGTGGAAAAAACACTTTTTCGCACTTGTGTTAGTGTTGAAAAACCACTTTTCGCACTTGTGTTAGTGTTGAAAAACCACTTTTCGCACTTGTGTTGGTGCAGGAAACCACTTTTGCACTTGTATTAGTGTGGAAAAAAACACTTTTCGCACTTGTGTTAGTGTTGAAAAACCACTTTTCGCACTTGTGTTAGTGTTGAAAAACCACTTTTTGCACTTGTGTTAGTGTTGAAAAACCACTTTTCGCACTTGTGTTGGTGCAGGAAACCACATTTGCACTTGTATTAGTGTGGAAAAAACACTTTTCGCACTTGTGTTAGTGTTGAAAAACCACTTTTCGCACTTGTGTTAGTGTTGAAAAACCACTTTTCGCACTTGTGTTGGTGCAGGAAACCACTTTTGCACTTGTATTAGTGTGGAAAAACACTTTTCGCACTTGTGTTAGTGTTGAAAAATCACTTTTCGCACTTGTGTTAGTGTTGAAAAACCTCTTTTCGCACTTGTGTTGATGCAGGAAACCACTTTTGCACTTGTATTAGTGTGGAAAAAACACTTTTCGCACTTGTGTTAGTGTTGAAAAACCACTTTTCGCAGTTGTGTTAGTGTTGAAAAACCACTTTTCGCACTTGTGTTAGTGTTGAAAAACCACTTTTCGCACTTGTGTTGGTGCAGGAAACCACTTTTGCACTTGTATTAGTGTGGAAAAAACACTTTTCGCACTTGTGTTAGTGTTGAAAAACCACTTTTCGCACTTGTGTTAGGGTTGAAAAACCACTTTTCGCACTTGTGTTAGTGTTGAAAAACCACTTTTCGCACTTGTGTTGGTGCAGGAAACCACTTTTGCACTTGTATTAGTGTGGAAAAAACACTTTTTGCACTTGTGATAGTGTTGAAAAACCACTTTTGGCACTTGTGTTAGTGTTGAAAAACCACTTTTCGCACTTGTGTTAGTGTTGAAAAACCACTTTTCGCACTTGTGTTGGTGCAGGAAACCACATTTGCACTTGTATTAGTGTGGAAAAAACACTTTTTGCACTTGTGTTAGTGTTGAAAAACCACTTTTCGCACTTGTGTTAGTGTTGAAAAACCACTTTTCGCACTTGTGTTGGTGCAGGAAACCACTTTTGCACTTGTATTAGTGTGGAAAAAACACTTTTCACACTTGTGTTAGTGTTGAAAAACCACTTTTCGCACTTGTGTTAGTGTTGAAAAACCACTTTTCGCACTTGTGTTGGTGCAGGAAACCACTTTTGCACTTGTATTAGTGTGGAAAAAACACTTTTCGCACTTGTGTTAGTGTTGAAAAACCACTTTTCGCACTTGTGTTAGTGTTGAAAAACCACTTTTTGCACTTGTGTTAGTGTTGAAAAACCACTTTTCGCACTTGTGTTAGTGTTGAAAAACCACTTTTCGCACTTGTGTTGGTGCAGGAAACCACATTTGCACTTGTATTAGTGTGGAAAAAACACTTTTTGCACTTGTGTTAGTGTTGAAAAACCACTTTTCGCACTTGTGTTAGTGTTGAAAAACCACTTTTCGCACTTGTGTTGGTGCAGGAAACCACTTTTGCACTTGTATTAGTGTGGAAAAAACACTTTTCGCACTTGTGTTAGTGTTGAAAAACCACTTTTCGCACTTGTGTTAGTGTTGAAAAACCACTTTTCGCACTTGTGTTGGTGCAGGAAACCACTTTTGCACTTGTATTAGTGTGGAAAAAACACTTTTCGCACTTGTGTTAGTGTTGAAAAACCACTTTTCGCACTTGTGTTAGTGTTGAAAAACCACTTTTTGCACTTGTGTTAGTGTTGAAAAACCACTTTTCGCACTTGTGTTGGTGCAGGAAACCACATTTGCACTTGTATTAGTGTGGAAAAAACACTTTTTGCACTTGTGATAGTGTTGAAAAACCACTTTTGGCACTTGTGTTAGTGTTGAAAAACCACTTTTCGCACTTGTGTTAGTGTTGAAAAATCACTTTTCGCACTTGTGTTGGTGCAGGAAACCACATTTGCACTTGTACTAGTGTGGAAAAAACACTTTTCGCACTTGTGTTAGTGTTGAAAAACCCCTTTTCGCACTTGTGTTAGTGTTGAAAAACCACTTTTCGCACTTGTGTTAGTGTTGAAAAACCACTTTTCGCACTTGTGTTGGTGCAGGAAACCACTTTTGCGCTTGTATTAGTGTGGAAAAAACACTTTTTGCACTTGTGATAGTGTTGAAAAACCACTTTTCGCACTTGTGTTAGTGTTGAAAAACCACTTTTCGCACTTGTGTTAGTGTTGAAAAACCACTTTTCGCACTTGTGTTGGTGCAGGAAACCACTTTTGCACTTGTATTAGTGTGGAAAAAACACTTTTCGCACTTGTGTTAGTGTTGAAAAACCACTTTTCACACTTGTGTTAGTGTTGAAAAACCACTTTTCGCACTTGTGTTAGTGTTGAAAAACCACTTTTCGCACTTGTGTTGGTGCAGGAAACCACTTTTGCACTTGTATTAGTGTGGAAAAAACACTTTTCGCACTTGTGTTAGTGTTGAAAAACCACTATTCGCACTTGTGTTAGTGTTGAAAAACCACTTTTTGCACTTGTGTTAGTGTTGAAAAACCACTTTTCGCACTTGTGTTGGTGCAGGAAACCACTTTTTCACTTGTATTATTGTGGAAAAAACACTTTTCACACTTGTGTTAGTGTTGAAAAACCACTTTTCGCACTTGTGTTAGTGTTGAAAAACCACTTTTCGCACTTGTGTTGGTGCAGGAAACCACTTTTTCACTTGTATTAGTGTGGAAAAAACATTTTTCGCACTTGTGTTGGTGTTGAAAAACCACTTTTCGCACTTGTGTTAGTGTTGAAAAACCACTTTTCGCACTTGTGTTAGTGTTGAAAAACCACTTTTCGCACTTGTGTTGGTGTAGGAAACCACTTTTGCACTTGTATTAGTGTGGAAAAAACACTTTTCGCACTTGTGTTAGTGTTGAAAAACCACTTTTCGCACTTGTGTTAGTGTTGAAAAACCACTTTTCGCACTTGTGTTGGTGCAGGAAACCACTTTTGCACTTGTATTAGTGTGGAAAAACACTTTTCGCACTTGTGTTAGTGTTGAAAAATCACTTTTCGCACTTGTGTTAGTGTTGAAAAACCTCTTTTCGCACTTGTGTTGATGCAGGAAACCACTTTTGCACTTGTATTAGTGTGGAAAAAACACTTTTCGCACTTGTGTTAGTGTTGAAAAACCACTTTTCGCAGTTGTGTTAGTGTTGAAAAACCACTTTTCGCACTTGTGTTAGTGTTGAAAAACCACTTTTCGCACTTGTGTTGGTGCAGGAAACCACTTTTGCACTTGTATTAGTGTGGAAAAAACACTTTTCGCACTTGTGTTAGTGTTGAAAAACCACTTTTCGCACTTGTGTTAGTGTTGAAAAACCACTTTTCGCACTTGTGTTAGTGTTGAAAAACCACTTTTCGCACTTGTGTTGGTGCAGGAAACCACTTTTGCACTTGTATTAGTGTGGAAAAACACTTTTTGCACTTGTGATAGTGTTGAAAAACCACTTTTGGCACTTGTGTTAGTGTTGAAAAACCACTTTTCGCACTTGTGTTAGTGTTGAAAAACCACTTTTCGCACTTGTGTTGGTGCAGGAAACCACATTTGCACTTGTATTAGTGTGGAAAAAACACTTTTTGCACTTGTGTTAGTGTTGAAAAACCACTTTTCGCACTTGTGTTAGTGTTGAAAAACCACTTTTCGCACTTGTGTTGGTGCAGGAAACCACTTTTGCACTTGTATTAGTGTGGAAAAAACACTTTTCGCACTTGTGTTAGTGTTGAAAAACCACTTTTCGCACTTGTGTTAGTGTTGAAAAACCACTTTTCGCACTTGTGTTGGTGCAGGAAACCACTTTTGCACTTGTATTAGTGTGGAAAAAACACTTTTCGCACTTGTGTTAGTGTTGAAAAACCACTTTTCGCACTTGTGTTAGTGTTGAAAAACCACTTTTTGCACTTGTGTTAGTGTTGAAAAACCACTTTTCGCACTTGTGTTAGTGTTGAAAAACCACTTTTCGCACTTGTGTTGGTGCAGGAAACCACATTTGCACTTGTATTAGTGTGGAAAAAACACTTTTTGCACTTGTGTTAGTGTTGAAAAACCACTTTTCGCACTTGTGTTAGTGTTGAAAAACCACTTTTCGCACTTGTGTTGGTGCAGGAAACCACTTTTGCACTTGTATTAGTGTGGAAAAAACACTTTTCGCACTTGTGTTAGTGTTGAAAAACCACTTTTCGCACTTGTGTTAGTGTTGAAAAACCACTTTTCGCACTTGTGTTAGTGTTGAAAAACCACTTTTCGCACTTGTGTTGGTGTAGGAAACCACTTTTGCACTTGTATTAGTGTGGAAAAAACACTTTTCGCACTTGTGTTAGTGTTGAAAAACCACTTTTCGCACTTGTGTTAGTGTTGAAAAACCACTTTTCGCACTTGTGTTGGTGCAGGAAACCACTTTTGCACTTGTATTAGTGTGGAAAAACACTTTTCGCACTTGTGTTAGTGTTGAAAAATCACTTTTCGCACTTGTGTTAGTGTTGAAAAACCTCTTTTCGCACTTGTGTTGATGCAGGAAACCACTTTTGCACTTGTATTAGTGTGGAAAAAACACTTTTCGCACTTGTGTTAGTGTTGAAAAACCACTTTTCGCAGTTGTGTTAGTGTTGAAAAACCACTTTTCGCACTTGTGTTAGTGTTGAAAAACCACTTTTCGCACTTGTGTTGGTGCAGGAAACCACTTTTGCACTTGTATTAGTGTGGAAAAAACACTTTTCGCACTTGTGTTAGTGTTGAAAAACCACTTTTCGCACTTGTGTTAGTGTTGAAAAACCACTTTTCGCACTTGTGTTAGTGTTGAAAAACCACTTTTCGCACTTGTGTTGGTGCAGGAAACCACTTTTGCACTTGTATTAGTGTGGAAAAACACTTTTTGCACTTGTGATAGTGTTGAAAAACCACTTTTGGCACTTGTGTTAGTGTTGAAAAACCACTTTTCGCACTTGTGTTAGTGTTGAAAAACCACTTTTCGCACTTGTGTTGGTGCAGGAAACCACATTTGCACTTGTATTAGTGTGGAAAAAACACTTTTTGCACTTGTGTTAGTGTTGAAAAACCACTTTTCGCACTTGTGTTAGTGTTGAAAAACCACTTTTCGCACTTGTGTTGGTGCAGGAAACCACTTTTGCACTTGTATTAGTGTGGAAAAAACACTTTTCGCACTTGTGTTAGTGTTGAAAAACCACTTTTCGCACTTGTGTTAGTGTTGAAAAACCACTTTTCGCACTTGTGTTGGTGCAGGAAACCACTTTTGCACTTGTATTAGTGTGGAAAAAACACTTTTCGCACTTGTGTTAGTGTTGAAAAACCACTTTTCGCACTTGTGTTAGTGTTGAAAAACCACTTTTTGCACTTGTGTTAGTGTTGAAAAACCACTTTTCGCACTTGTGTTAGTGTTGAAAAACCACTTTTCGCACTTGTGTTGGTGCAGGAAACCACATTTGCACTTGTATTAGTGTGGAAAAAACACTTTTTGCACTTGTGTTAGTGTTGAAAAACCACTTTTCGCACTTGTGTTAGTGTTGAAAAACCACTTTTCGCACTTGTGTTGGTGCAGGAAACCACTTTTGCACTTGTATTAGTGTGGAAAAAACACTTTTCGCACTTGTGTTAGTGTTGAAAAACCACTTTTCGCACTTGTGTTAGTGTTGAAAAACCACTTTTCGCACTTGTGTTGGTGCAGGAAACCACTTTTGCACTTGTATTAGTGTGGAAAAAACACTTTTCGCACTTGTGTTAGTGTTGAAAAACCACTTTTCGCACTTGTGTTAGTGTTGAAAAACCACTTTTTGCACTTGTGTTAGTGTTGAAAAACCACTTTTCGCACTTGTGTTGGTGCAGGAAACCACATTTGCACTTGTATTAGTGTGGAAAAAACACTTTTTGCACTTGTGATAGTGTTGAAAAACCACTTTTGGCACTTGTGTTAGTGTTGAAAAACCACTTTTTGCACTTGTGTTAGTGTTGAAAAACCACTTTTCGCACTTGTGTTGGTGCAGGAAACCACATTTGCACTTGTATTAGTGTGGAAAAAACACTTTTTGCACTTGTGATAGTGTTGAAAAACCACTTTTGGCACTTGTGTTAGTGTTGAAAAACCACTTTTCGCACTTGTGTTAGTGTTGAAAAATCACTTTTCGCACTTGTGTTGGTGCAGGAAACCACATTTGCACTTGTACTAGTGTGGAAAAAACACTTTTCGCACTTGTGTTAGTGTTGAAAAACCACTTTTCACACTTGTGTTAGTGTTGAAAAACCACTTTTCGCACTTGTGTTAGTGTTGAAAAACCACTTTTCACACTTGTGTTGGTGCAGGAAACCACTTTTGCACTTGTATTAGTGTGGAAAAAACACTTTTCGCACTTGTGTTAGTGTTGAAAAACCACTATTCGCACTTGTGTTAGTGTTGAAAAACCACTTTTTGCACTTGTGTTAGTGTTGAAAAACCACTTTTCGCACTTGTGTTGGTGCAGGAAACCACTTTTTCACTTGTATTATTGTGGAAAAAACACTTTTCACACTTGTGTTAGTGTTGAAAAACCACTTTTCGCACTTGTGTTAGTGTTGAAAAACCACTTTTCGCACTTGTGTTAGTGTTGAAAAACCACTTTTCGCACTTGTGTTGGTGCAGGAAACCACTTTTGCACTTGTATTAGTGTGGAAAAAACACTTTTTGCACTTGTGATAGTGTTGAAAAACCACTTTTCGCACTTGTGTTAGTGTTGAAAAACCACTTTTCGCACTTGTGTTAGTGTTTAAAAACCACTTTTCGCACTTGTGTTGGTGCAGGAAACCACTTTTGCACTTGTATTAGTGTGGAAAAAACACTTTTTGCACTTGTGATAGTGTTGAAAAACCACTTTCCGCACTTGTGTTAGTGTTGAAAAACCCTTTTTCGCACTTGTGTTAGTGTTGAAAAACCACTTTTCGCACTTGTGTTGGTGCAGGAAACCACTTTTGCATTTGTATTAGTGTGGAAAAAACACTTTTCGCACTTGTGTTAGTGTTGAAAAACCACTTTTCGCACTTGTGTTAATGTTGAAAAACAACTTTTCGCACTTGTGTTAGTGTTGAAAAACCACTTTTCGCACTTGTGTTGGTGCAGGAAACCACTTTTGCACTTGTATTAGTGTGGAAAAAACACTTTTCGCACTTGTGTTAGTGTTGAAAAACCACTTTTCGCACTTGTATTAGTGTTGAAAAACCACTTTTCGCACTAGTGTTGGTGCAGGAAACCACTTTTGCACTTGTATTAGTGTGGAAAAAACACTTTTCGCACTTGTGTTAGTGTTGAAAAACCACTTTTCGTACTTGTGTTAGTGTTGAAAAACCACTTTTCGCACTTGTGTTGGTGCAGGAAACCACTTTTGCACTTGTATTAGTGTGGAAAAAACACTTTTCGCACATGTGTTAGTGTTGAAAAACCACTTTTCGCACTTGAGTTAGTGTTGAAAAACCACTTTTTGCACTTGTGATAGTGCTGAAAAACCACTTTTCGCACTTGTGTTAGTGTTGAAAAACCACTTTTCGCACTTGTGTTAGTGTGGAAAAAACACTTTTCGCACTTGTGTTAGTGTTGAAAAACCACTTTTCGCACTTGTGTTGGTGCAGGAAACCACTTTTGCACTTGTATTAGTGTGGAAAAAACACTTTTCGCACTTGTGTTAGTGTTGAAAAACCACTTTTCGCACTTGTGTTAGTGTTGAAAAAACACTTTTCGCACTTTTGTTAGTGTTGAAAAACCACTTTTCGCACTTGTGTTGGTGCAGGAAACCACTTTTGCACTTGTATTAATGTGGAAAAAACACTTTTCGCACTTGTGTTAGTGTTGAAAAACCACTTTTCGCACTTGTGTCAGTGTTGAAAAACCACTTTTCGCACTTGTGTTAGTGTTGAAAAACCACTTTTCGCACTTGTGTTGGTGCAGGAAACCACTTTTGCACTTGTACTAGTGTGGAAAAAACACTTTTTGCACTTGTGATAGTGTTGAAAAACCACTTTTCGCACTTGTGTTGGTGCAGGAAACCACTTTTGCACTTGTATTAGTGTGGAAAAAACACTTTTCGCACTTGTGTTAGTGTTGAAAAACCACTTTTCCCACTTGTGTTAGTGTTGAAAAACCACTTTTCGCACTAGTGTTGGTGCAGGAAACCACTTTTGCACTTGTATTAGTGTGGAAAAAACACTTTTCGCACTTGTGTTAGTGTTGAAAAACCACTTTTCGTACTTGTGTTAGTGTTGAAAAACCACTTTTCGCACTTGTGTTGGTGCAGGAAACCACTTTTGCACTTGTATTAGTGTGGAAAAAACACTTTTCGCACTTGCGTTAGTGTTGAAAATCCACTTTTCGCACTTGTGTTAGTGTTGAAAAACCACTTTTCGCACTTGTCTTAGTGTTGAAAAACCACTTTTCGCACTTGTGTTGGTGCAGGAAACCACTTTTGCACTTGTATTAGTGTGGAAAAAACACTTTTCGCACTTGTGTTAGTGTTGAAAAACCACTTTTCGCACTTGAGTTAGTGTTAAAAAACCACTTTTTGCACTTGTGATAGTGTTGAAAAACCACTTTTCGCACTTGTGTTAGTGTTGAAAAACCACTTTTCGCACTTGTGTTAGTGTTGAAAAACCACTTTTCACACTTGTGTTGGTGCAGGAAACCACTTTTGCACTTGTATTAGTGTGGAAAAAACACTTTTCGAACTTGTGTTGGTGTTGAAAAACCACTTTTCGCACTTGTGTTAGTGTTGAAAAAACACTTTTCGCACTTGTGTTGGTGCAGGAAACCACATTTGCACTTGTATGAGTGTGGAAAAAACACTTTTTGCACTTGTGTTAGTGTTGAAAAACCACTTTTTGCACTTGTGTTAGTGTTGAAAAATCACTTTTCGCACTTGTGTTGGTGCAGGAAACCACTTTTGCACTTGTATTAGTGTGGAAAAAACACTTTTCGCACTTGTGTTAGTGTTGAAAAACCACTTTTCGCACTTGTGTTAGTGTTGAAAAACCACTTTTCGCACTTGTGTTAGTGTTGAAAAACCACTTTTCGCACTTGTGTTGGTGCATGAAACCACTTTTGCACTTGTATTAGTGTGGAAAAAACACTTTTCGCACTTGTGTTAGTGTTGAAAAACCACTTTTCGCACTTGTGTTATTGTTGAAAAACTACTTTTTGCACTTGTGTTAGTGTTGAAAAACCACTTTTCGCACTTGTGTTGGTGCAGGAAACCACTTTTGCACTTGTATTAGTGTGGAAAAACACTTTTCGCACTTGTGTTAGTGTTGAAAAACCACTTTTCGCACTTGTGTTAGTGTTGAAAAACCACTTTTCGCACTTGTGTTGGTGCAGGAAACCACTTTTGCACTTGTATTAGTGTGGAAAAAACACTTTTCGCACTTGTGTTAGTGTTGAAAAACCACTTTTCGCACTTGTGTTAGTGTTGAAAAACCACTTTTCGCACTTGTGTTAGTGTTGAAAAACCACTTTTTGCAATTGTGTTAGTGCAGGAAACCACTTTTGCAGTTGTATTAGTGTGGAAAAAACACTTTTCGCACTTGTGTTAGTGTTGAAAAACCACTTTTCGCTCTTGTGTTAGTGTTGAAAAACCACTTTTCGCACTTGTGTTAGTGTTGAAAAACCACTTTTTGCACTTGTGTTGGTGCAGGAAACCACTTTTGCACTTGTATTAGTGTGGAAAAAACACTTTTCGCACTTGTGTTAGTGTTGAAAAACCACTTTTCGCACTTGTGTTAGTGTTGAAAAACCACTTTTTGCACTTGTGTTAGTGTTGAAAAATCACTTTTCGCACTTGTGTTGGTGCAGGAAACCACTTTTGCACTTGTATTAGTGTGGAAAAAACACTTTTCGCACTTGTGTTAGTGTTGAAAAACCACTTTTCGCACTTGTGTTAGTGTTGAAAAACCACTTTTCGCACTTGTGTTAGTGTTGAAAAACCACTTTTCGCACTTGTGTTGGTGCAGGAAACCACTTTTGCACTTGTATTAGTGTGGAAAAAACACTTTTCGCACTTGTGTTAGTGTTGAAAAACCACTTTTCGCACTTGTGTTAGTGTTGAAAAACCACTTTTCGCACTTGAGTTAGTGTTGAAAAACCACTTTTCGCACTTGTGTTGGTGCAGGAAACCACTTTTGCACTTGTATTAGTGTGGAAAAAACACTTTTCGCACTTGTGTTAGTGTTGAAAAATCACTTTTCGCACTTGTGTTAGTGTTGAAAAACCTCTTTTCGCACTTGTGTTGATGCAGGAAACCACTTTTGCACTTGTATTAGTGTGGAAAAAACACTTTTCGCACTTGTGTTAGTGTTGAAAAACCACTTTTCGCACTTGTGTTAGTGTTGAAAAACCACTTTTCGCACTTGTGTTAGTGTTGAAAAACCACTTTTCGCACTAGTGTTGGTGCAGGAAACCACTTTTGCACTTGTATTAGTGTGGAAAAAACACTTTTCGCACTTGTGTTAGTGTTGAAAAATCACTTTTCGCACTTGTGTTAGTGTTGAAAAACCTCTTTTCGCACTTGTGTTGATGCAGGAAACCACTTTTGCACTTGTATTAGTGTGGAAAAAACACTTTTCGCACTTGTGTTAGTGTTGAAAAACCACTTTTCGCAGTTGTGTTAGTGTTGAAAAACCACTTTTCGCACTTGTGTTAGTGTTGAAAAACCACTTTTCGCACTTGTGTTGGTGCAGGAAACCACTTTTGCACTTGTATTAGTGTGGAAAAAACACTTTTCGCACTTGTGTTAGTGTTGAAAAACCACTTTTCGCACTTGTGTTAGTGTTGAAAAACCACTTTTCGCACTTGTGTTAGTGTTGAAAAACCACTTTTCGCACTTGTGTTGGTGCAGGAAACCACTTTTGCACTTGTATTAGTGTGGAAAAACACTTTTTGCACTTGTGATAGTGTTGAAAAACCACTTTTGGCACTTGTGTTAGTGTTGAAAAACCACTTTTCGCACTTGTGTTAGTGTTGAAAAACCACTTTTCGCACTTGTGTTGGTGCAGGAAACCACATTTGCACTTGTATTAGTGTGGAAAAAACACTTTTTGCACTTGTGTTAGTGTTGAAAAACCACTTTTCGCACTTGTGTTAGTGTTGAAAAACCACTTTTCGCACTTGTGTTGGTGCAGGAAACCACTTTTGCACTTGTATTAGTGTGGAAAAAACACTTTTCGCACTTGTGTTAGTGTTGAAAAACCACTTTTCGCACTTGTGTTAGTGTTGAAAAACCACTTTTCGCACTTGTGTTGGTGCAGGAAACCACTTTTGCACTTGTATTAGTGTGGAAAAAACACTTTTCGCACTTGTGTTAGTGTTGAAAAACCACTTTTCGCACTTGTGTTAGTGTTGAAAAACCACTTTTTGCACTTGTGTTAGTGTTGAAAAACCACTTTTCGCACTTGTGTTAGTGTTGAAAAACCACTTTTCGCACTTGTGTTGGTGCAGGAAACCACATTTGCACTTGTATTAGTGTGGAAAAAACACTTTTTGCACTTGTGTTAGTGTTGAAAAACCACTTTTCGCACTTGTGTTAGTGTTGAAAAACCACTTTTCGCACTTGTGTTGGTGCAGGAAACCACTTTTGCACTTGTATTAGTGTGGAAAAAACACTTTTCGCACTTGTGTTAGTGTTGAAAAACCACTTTTCGCACTTGTGTTAGTGTTGAAAAACCACTTTTCGCACTTGTGTTGGTGCAGGAAACCACTTTTGCACTTGTATTAGTGTGGAAAAAACACTTTTCGCACTTGTGTTAGTGTTGAAAAACCACTTTTCGCACTTGTGTTAGTGTTGAAAAACCACTTTTTGCACTTGTGTTAGTGTTGAAAAACCACTTTTTGCACTTGTGTTGGTGCAGGAAACCACATTTGCACTTGTATTAGTGTGGAAAAAACACTTTTTGCACTTGTGATAGTGTTGAAAAACCACTTTTGGCACTTGTGTTAGTGTTGAAAAACCACTTTTTGCACTTGTGTTAGTGTTGAAAAACCACTTTTCGCACTTGTGTTGGTGCAGGAAACCACATTTGCACTTGTATTAGTGTGGAAAAAACACTTTTTGCACTTGTGATAGTGTTGAAAAACCACTTTTGGCACTTGTGTTAGTGTTGAAAAACCACTTTTCGCACTTGTGTTAGTGTTGAAAAATCACTTTTCGCACTTGTGTTGGTGCAGGAAACCACATTTGCACTTGTACTAGTGTGGAAAAAACACTTTTCGCACTTGTGTTAGTGTTGAAAAACCACTTTTCACACTTGTGTTAGTGTTGAAAAACCACTTTTCGCACTTGTGTTAGTGTTGAAAAACCACTTTTCACACTTGTGTTGGTGCAGGAAACCACTTTTGCACTTGTATTAGTGTGGAAAAAACACTTTTCGCACTTGTGTTAGTGTTGAAAAACCACTATTCGCACTTGTGTTAGTGTTGAAAAACCACTTTTTGCACTTGTGTTAGTGTTGAAAAACCACTTTTCGCACTTGTGTTGGTGCAGGAAACCACTTTTTCACTTGTATTATTGTGGAAAAAACACTTTTCACACTTGTGTTAGTGTTGAAAAACCACTTTTCGCACTTGTGTTAGTGTTGAAAAACCACTTTTCGCACTTGTGTTAGTGTTGAAAAACCACTTTTCGCACTTGTGTTGGTGCAGGAAACCACTTTTGCACTTGTATTAGTGTGGAAAAAACACTTTTTGCACTTGTGATAGTGTTGAAAAACCACTTTTCGCACTTGTGTTAGTGTTGAAAAACCACTTTTCGCACTTGTGTTAGTGTTTAAAAACCACTTTTCGCACTTGTGTTGGTGCAGGAAACCACTTTTGCACTTGTATTAGTGTGGAAAAAACACTTTTTGCACTTGTGATAGTGTTGAAAAACCACTTTCCGCACTTGTGTTAGTGTTGAAAAACCCTTTTTCGCACTTGTGTTAGTGTTGAAAAACCACTTTTCGCACTTGTGTTGGTGCAGGAAACCACTTTTGCATTTGTATTAGTGTGGAAAAAACACTTTTCGCACTTGTGTTAGTGTTGAAAAACCACTTTTCGCACTTGTGTTAATGTTGAAAAACAACTTTTCGCACTTGTGTTAGTGTTGAAAAACCACTTTTCGCACTTGTGTTGGTGCAGGAAACCACTTTTGCACTTGTATTAGTGTGGAAAAAACACTTTTCGCACTTGTGTTAGTGTTGAAAAACCACTTTTCGCACTTGTATTAGTGTTGAAAAACCACTTTTCGCACTAGTGTTGGTGCAGGAAACCACTTTTGCACTTGTATTAGTGTGGAAAAAACACTTTTCGCACTTGTGTTAGTGTTGAAAAACCACTTTTCGTACTTGTGTTAGTGTTGAAAAACCACTTTTCGCACTTGTGTTGGTGCAGGAAACCACTTTTGCACTTGTATTAGTGTGGAAAAAACACTTTTCGCACATGTGTTAGTGTTGAAAAAACACTTTTCGCACTTGAGTTAGTGTTGAAAAACCACTTTTTGCACTTGTGATAGTGCTGAAAAACCACTTTTCGCACTTGTGTTAGTGTTGAAAAACCACTTTTCGCACTTGTGTTAGTGTGGAAAAAACACTTTTCGCACTTGTGTTAGTGTTGAAAAACCACTTTTCGCACTTGTGTTGGTGCAGGAAACCACTTTTGCACTTGTATTAGTGTGGAAAAAACACTTTTCGCACTTGTGTTAGTGTTGAAAAACCACTTTTCGCACTTGTGTTAGTGTTGAAAAAACACTTTTCGCACTTTTGTTAGTGTTGAAAAACCACTTTTCGCACTTGTGTTGGTGCAGGAAACCACTTTTGCACTTGTATTAATGTGGAAAAAACACTTTTCGCACTTGTGTTAGTGTTGAAAAACCACTTTTCGCACTTGTGTCAGTGTTGAAAAACCACTTTTCGCACTTGTGTTAGTGTTGAAAAACCACTTTTCGCACTTGTGTTGGTGCAGGAAACCACTTTTGCACTTGTACTAGTGTGGAAAAAACACTTTTTGCACTTGTGATAGTGTTGAAAAACCACTTTTCGCACTTGTGTTGGTGCAGGAAACCACTTTTGCACTTGTATTAGTGTGGAAAAAACACTTTTCGCACTTGTGTTAGTGTTGAAAAACCACTTTTCCCACTTGTGTTAGTGTTGAAAAACCACTTTTCGCACTAGTGTTGGTGCAGGAAACCACTTTTGCACTTGTATTAGTGTGGAAAAAACACTTTTCGCACTTGTGTTAGTGTTGAAAAACCACTTTTCGTACTTGTGTTAGTGTTGAAAAACCACTTTTCGCACTTGTGTTGGTGCAGGAAACCACTTTTGCACTTGTATTAGTGTGGAAAAAACACTTTTTGCACTTGCGTTAGTGTTGAAAATCCACTTTTCGCACTTGTGTTAGTGTTGAAAAACCACTTTTCGCACTTGTCTTAGTGTTGAAAAACCACTTTTCGCACTTGTGTTGGTGCAGGAAACCACTTTTGCACTTGTATTAGTGTGGAAAAAACACTTTTCGCACTTGTGTTAGTGTTGAAAAACCACTTTTCGCACTTGAGTTAGTGTTAAAAAACCACTTTTTGCACTTGTGATAGTGTTGAAAAACCACTTTTCGCACTTGTGTTAGTGTTGAAAAACCACTTTTCGCACTTGTGTTAGTGTTGAAAAACCACTTTTCACACTTGTGTTGGTGCAGGAAACCACTTTTGCACTTGTATTAGTGTGGAAAAAACACTTTTCGAACTTGTGTTGGTGTTGAAAAACCACTTTTCGCACTTGTGTTAGTGTTGAAAAAACACTTTTCGCACTTGTGTTGGTGCAGGAAACCACATTTGCACTTGTATGAGTGTGGAAAAAACACTTTTTGCACTTGTGTTAGTGTTGAAAAACCACTTTTTGCACTTGTGTTAGTGTTGAAAAATCACTTTTCGCACTTGTGTTGGTGCAGGAAACCACTTTTGCACTTGTATTAGTGTGGAAAAAACACTTTTCGCACTTGTGTTAGTGTTGAAAAACCACTTTTCGCACTTGTGTTAGTGTTGAAAAACCACTTTTCGCACTTGTGTTAGTGTTGAAAAACCACTTTTCGCACTTGTGTTGGTGCATGAAACCACTTTTGCACTTGTATTAGTGTGGAAAAAACACTTTTCGCACTTGTGTTAGTGTTGAAAAACCACTTTTCGCACTTGTGTTATTGTTGAAAAACTACTTTTTGCACTTGTGTTAGTGTTGAAAAACCACTTTTCGCACTTGTGTTGGTGCAGGAAACCACTTTTGCACTTGTATTAGTGTGGAAAAACACTTTTCGCACTTGTGTTAGTGTTGAAAAACCACTTTTCGCACTTGTGTTAGTGTTGAAAAACCACTTTTCGCACTTGTGTTGGTGCAGGAAACCACTTTTGCACTTGTATTAGTGTGGAAAAAACACTTTTCGCACTTGTGTTAGTGTTGAAAAACCACTTTTCGCACTTGTGTTAGTGTTGAAAAACCACTTTTCGCACTTGTGTTAGTGTTGAAAAACCACTTTTTGCAATTGTGTTAGTGCAGGAAACCACTTTTGCAGTTGTATTAGTGTGGAAAAAACACTTTTCGCACTTGTGTTAGTGTTGAAAAACCACTTTTCGCTCTTGTGTTAGTGTTGAAAAACCACTTTTCGCACTTGTGTTAGTGTTGAAAAACCACTTTTTGCACTTGTGTTGGTGCAGGAAACCACTTTTGCACTTGTATTAGTGTGGAAAAAACACTTTTCGCACTTGTGTTAGTGTTGAAAAACCACTTTTCGCACTTGTGTTAGTGTTGAAAAACCACTTTTTGCACTTGTGTTAGTGTTGAAAAATCACTTTTCGCACTTGTGTTGGTGCAGGAAACCACTTTTGCACTTGTATTAGTGTGGAAAAAACACTTTTCGCACTTGTGTTAGTGTTGAAAAACCACTTTTCGCACTTGTGTTAGTGTTGAAAAACCACTTTTCGCACTTGTGTTAGTGTTGAAAAACCACTTTTCGCACTTGTGTTGGTGCAGGAAACCACTTTTGCACTTGTATTAGTGTGGAAAAAACACTTTTCGCACTTGTGTTAGTGTTGAAAAACCACTTTTCGCACTTGTGTTAGTGTTGAAAAACCACTTTTCGCACTTGAGTTAGTGTTGAAAAACCACTTTTCGCACTTGTGTTGGTGCAGGAAACCACTTTTGCACTTGTATTAGTGTGGAAAAAACACTTTTCGCACTTGTGTTAGTGTTGAAAAACCACTTTTCGCACTTGTGTTAGTGTTGAAAAACCACTTTTCGCACTTGTGTTAGTGTTGAAAAACCACTTTTCGCACTTGTGTTGGTGCAGGAAACCACTTTTGCACTTGTATTAGTGTGGAAAAAACACTTTTCGCACTTGTGTTAGTGTTGAAAAACCACTTTTCGCACTTGTGTTAGTGTTGAAAAACCACTTTTCGCACTTGTGTTGGTGCAGGAAACCACTTTTGCACTTGTATTAGTGTGGAAAAAACACTTTTCGCACTTGTGTTAGTGTTGAAAAACCACTTTTCGCACTTGTGTTGGTGCAGGAAACCACTTTTGCACTTGTATTAGTGTGGAAAAAACACTTTTCGCACTTGTGTTAGTGTTGAAAAACCACTTTTCGCACTTGTGTTAGTGTTGAAAAACCACTTTTCGCACTTTTGTTAGTGTTGAAAAACCACTTTTCGCACTTGTGTTGGTGCAGGAAACCACTTTTGCACTTGTATTAGTGTGGAAAAAACACTTTTCGCACTTGTGTTAGTGTTGAAAAACCACTTTTCGCACTTGTGTTAGTGTTGAAAAAACACTTTTCGCACTTGTGTTAGTGTTGAAAAACCACTTTTCGCACTTGTGTTGGTGCAGGAAACCACTTTTGCACTTGTATTAGTGTGGAAAAAACACTTTTTGCACTTGTGATAGTGTTGAAAAACCACTTTTCGCACTTGTGTTAGTGTTGAAAAACCACTTTTCGCACTTGTGTTAGTGTTGAAAAACCACTTTTCGCACTTGTGTTGGTGCAGGAAACCACTTTTGCATTTGTATTAGTGTGGAAAAAACACTTTTTGCACTTGTGATAGTGTTGAAAAACCACTTTTCGCACTTGTGTTGGTGCAGGAAACCACTTTTGCACTTGTATTAGTGTGGAAAAAACACTTTTCGCACTTGTGTTAGTGTTGAAAAACCACTTTTCCCACTTGTGTTAGTGTTGAAAAACCACTTTTCGCACTAGTGTTGGTGCAGGAAACCACTTTTGCACTTGTATTAGTGTGGAAAAAACACTTTTCGCACTTGTGTTAGTGTTGAAAAACCACTTTTCGTACTTGTGTTAGTGTTGAAAAACCACTTTTCGCACTTGTGTTGGTGCAGGAAACCACTTTTGCACTTGTATTAGTGTGGAAAAAACACTTTTTGCACTTGCGTTAGTGTTGAAAATCCACTTTTCGCACTTGTGTTAGTGTTGAAAAACCACTTTTCGCACTTGTCTTAGTGTTGAAAAACCACTTTTCGCACTTGTGTTGGTGCAGGAAACCACTTTTGCACTTGTATTAGTGTGGAAAAAACACTTTTCGCACTTGTGTTAGTGTTGAAAAACCACTTTTCGCACTTGAGTTAGTGTTAAAAAACCACTTTTTGCACTTGTGATAGTGTTGAAAAACCACTTTTCGCACTTGTGTTAGTGTTGAAAAACCACTTTTCGCACTTGTGTTAGTGTTGAAAAACCACTTTTCACACTTGTGTTGGTGCAGGAAACCACTTTTGCACTTGTATTAGTGTGGAAAAAACACTTTTCGAACTTGTGTTGGTGTTGAAAAACCACTTTTCGCACTTGTGTTAGTGTTGAAAAAACACTTTTCGCACTTGTGTTGGTGCAGGAAACCACATTTGCACTTGTATGAGTGTGGAAAAAACACTTTTTGCACTTGTGTTAGTGTTGAAAAACCACTTTTTGCACTTGTGTTAGTGTTGAAAAATCACTTTTCGCACTTGTGTTGGTGCAGGAAACCACTTTTGCACTTGTATTAGTGTGGAAAAAACACTTTTCGCACTTGTGTTAGTGTTGAAAAACCACTTTTCGCACTTGTGTTAGTGTTGAAAAACCACTTTTCGCACTTGTGTTAGTGTTGAAAAACCACTTTTCGCACTTGTGTTGGTGCATGAAACCACTTTTGCACTTGTATTAGTGTGGAAAAAACACTTTTCGCACTTGTGTTAGTGTTGAAAAACCACTTTTCGCACTTGTGTTATTGTTGAAAAACTACTTTTTGCACTTGTGTTAGTGTTGAAAAACCACTTTTCGCACTTGTGTTGGTGCAGGAAACCACTTTTGCACTTGTATTAGTGTGGAAAAACACTTTTCGCACTTGTGTTAGTGTTGAAAAACCACTTTTCGCACTTGTGTTAGTGTTGAAAAACCACTTTTCGCACTTGTGTTGGTGCAGGAAACCACTTTTGCACTTGTATTAGTGTGGAAAAAACACTTTTCGCACTTGTGTTAGTGTTGAAAAACCACTTTTCGCACTTGTGTTAGTGTTGAAAAACCACTTTTCGCACTTGTGTTAGTGTTGAAAAACCACTTTTTGCAATTGTGTTAGTGCAGGAAACCACTTTTGCAGTTGTATTAGTGTGGAAAAAACACTTTTCGCACTTGTGTTAGTGTTGAAAAACCACTTTTCGCTCTTGTGTTAGTGTTGAAAAACCACTTTTCGCACTTGTGTTAGTGTTGAAAAACCACTTTTTGCACTTGTGTTGGTGCAGGAAACCACTTTTGCACTTGTATTAGTGTGGAAAAAACACTTTTCGCACTTGTGTTAGTGTTGAAAAACCACTTTTCGCACTTGTGTTAGTGTTGAAAAACCACTTTTTGCACTTGTGTTAGTGTTGAAAAATCACTTTTCGCACTTGTGTTGGTGCAGGAAACCACTTTTGCACTTGTATTAGTGTGGAAAAAACACTTTTCGCACTTGTGTTAGTGTTGAAAAACCACTTTTCGCACTTGTGTTAGTGTTGAAAAACCACTTTTCGCACTTGTGTTAGTGTTGAAAAACCACTTTTCGCACTTGTGTTGGTGCAGGAAACCACTTTTGCACTTGTATTAGTGTGGAAAAAACACTTTTCGCACTTGTGTTAGTGTTGAAAAACCACTTTTCGCACTTGTGTTAGTGTTGAAAAACCACTTTTCGCACTTGAGTTAGTGTTGAAAAACCACTTTTCGCACTTGTGTTGGTGCAGGAAACCACTTTTGCACTTGTATTAGTGTGGAAAAAACACTTTTCGCACTTGTGTTAGTGTTGAAAAACCACTTTTCGCACTTGTGTTAGTGTTGAAAAACCACTTTTCGCACTTGTGTTAGTGTTGAAAAACCACTTTTCGCACTTGTGTTGGTGCAGGAAACCACTTTTGCACTTGTATTAGTGTGGAAAAAACACTTTTCGCACTTGTGTTAGTGTTGAAAAACCACTTTTCGCACTTGTGTTAGTGTTGAAAAACCACTTTTCGCACTTGTGTTGGTGCAGGAAACCACTTTTGCACTTGTATTAGTGTGGAAAAAACACTTTTCGCACTTGTGTTAGTGTTGAAAAACCACTTTTCGCACTTGTGTTGGTGCAGGAAACCACTTTTGCACTTGTATTAGTGTGGAAAAAACACTTTTCGCACTTGTGTTAGTGTTGAAAAACCACTTTTCGCACTTGTGTTAGTGTTGAAAAACCACTTTTCGCACTTTTGTTAGTGTTGAAAAACCACTTTTCGCACTTGTGTTGGTGCAGGAAACCACTTTTGCACTTGTATTAGTGTGGAAAAAACACTTTTCGCACTTGTGTTAGTGTTGAAAAACCACTTTTCGCACTTGTGTTAGTGTTGAAAAAACACTTTTCGCACTTGTGTTAGTGTTGAAAAACCACTTTTCGCACTTGTGTTGGTGCAGGAAACCACTTTTGCACTTGTATTAGTGTGGAAAAAACACTTTTTGCACTTGTGATAGTGTTGAAAAACCACTTTTCGCACTTGTGTTAGTGTTGAAAAACCACTTTTCGCACTTGTGTTAGTGTTGAAAAACCACTTTTCGCACTTGTGTTGGTGCAGGAAACCACTTTTGCATTTGTATTAGTGTGGAAAAAACACTTTTTGCACTTGTGATAGTGTTGAAAAACCACTTTTCACACTTGTGTTAGTGTTGAAAAACCACTTTTCGCACTTGTGTTAGTGTTGAAAAACCACTTTTCGCACTTGTGTTGGTGCAGGAAACCACTTTTTCACTTGTATTAGTGTGGAAAAAACATTTTTCGCACTTGTGTTGGTGTTGAAAAACCACTTTTCGCACTTGTGTTAGTGTTGAAAAACCACTTTTCGCACTTGTGTTAGTGTTGAAAAACCACTTTTCGCACTTGTGTTGGTGTAGGAAACCACTTTTGCACTTGTATTAGTGTGGCAAAAACACTTTTCGCACTTGTGTTAGTGTTGAAAAACCACTTTTCGCACTTGTGTTAGTGTTGAAAAACCACTTTTCGCACTTGTGTTGGTGCAGGAAACCACTTTTGCACTTGTATTAGTGTGGAAAAACACTTTTCGCACTTGTGTTAGTGTTGAAAAATCACTTTTCGCACTTGTGTTAGTGTTGAAAAACCTCTTTTCGCACTTGTGTTGATGCAGGAAACCACTTTTGCACTTGTATTAGTGTGGAAAAAACACTTTTCGCACTTGTGTTAGTGTTGAAAAACCACTTTTCGCAGTTGTGTTAGTGTTGAAAAACCACTTTTCGCACTTGTGTTAGTGTTGAAAAACCACTTTTCGCACTTGTGTTGGTGCAGGAAACCACTTTTGCACTTGTATTAGTGTTGAAAAACCACTTTTCGCACTTGTGTTGGTGCAGGAAACCACTTTTGCACTTGTATTAGTGTGGAAAAAACACTTTTCGCACTTGTGTTAGTGTTGAAAAACCACTTTTCGCACTTGTGTTAGTGTTGAAAAACCACTTTTCGCACTAGTGTTGGTGCAGGAAACCACTTTTGCACTTGTATTAGTGTGGAAAAAACACTTTTCGCACTTGTGTTAGTGTTGAAAAACCACTTTTCGTACTTGTGTTAGTGTTGAAAAACCACTTTTCGCACTTGTGTTGGTGCAGGAAACCACTTTTGCACTTGTATTAGTGTGGAAAAAACACTTTTCGCACTTGTGTTAGTGTTGAAAATCCACTTTTCGCACTTGTGTTAGTGTTGAAAAACCACTTTTCGCACTTGTGTTAGTGTTGAAAAACCACTTTTCGCACTTGTGTTGGTGCAGGAAACCACTTTTGCACTTGTATTAGTGTGGAAAAAACACTTTTCGCACTTGTGTTAGTGTTGAAAAACCACTTTTCGCACTTGAGTTAGTGTTAAAAAACCACTTTTTGCACTTGTGATAGTGTTGAAAAACCACTTTTCGCACTTGTGTTAGTGTTGAAAAACCACTTTTCGCACTTGTGTTAGTGTTGAAAAACCACTTTTCACACTTGTGTTGGTGCAGGAAACCACTTTTGCACTTGTATTAGTGTGGAAAAAACACTTTTCGAACTTGTGTTGGTGTTGAAAAACCACTTTTCGCACTTGTGTTAGTGTTGAAAAAACACTTTTCGCACTTGTGTTGGTGCAGGAAACCACATTTGCACTTGTATGAGTGTGGAAAAAACACTTTTTGCACTTGTGTTAGTGTTGAAAAACCACTTTTTGCACTTGTGTTAGTGTTGAAAAATCACTTTTCGCACTTGTGTTGGTGCAGGAAACCACTTTTGCACTTGTATTAGTGTGGAAAAAACACTTTTCGCACTTGTGTTAGTGTTGAAAAACCACTTTTCGCACTTGTGTTAGTGTTGAAAAACCACTTTTCGCACTTGTGTTAGTGTTGAAAAACCACTTTTCGCACTTGTGTTGGTGCATGAAACCACTTTTGCACTTGTATTAGTGTGGAAAAAACACTTTTCGCACTTGTGTTAGTGTTGAAAAACCACTTTTCGCACTTGTGTTATTGTTGAAAAACCACTTTTTGCACTTGAGTTAGTGTTGAAAAACCACTTTTCGCACTTGTGTTGGTGCAGGAAACCACTTTTGCACTTGTATTAGTGTTGAAAAATCACTTTTCGCACTTGTGTTGGTGCAGGAAACCACTTTTGCACTTGTGTTAATGTTGAAAAACCACTTTTCGCACTTGTGTTAGTGTTGAAAAACCACTTTTTGCAATTGTGTTAGTGCAGGAAACCACTTTTGCAGTTGTATTAGTGTGGAAAAAACACTTTTCGAACTTGTGTTGGTGTTGAAAAACCACTTTTCGCACTTGTGTTAGTGTTGAAAAAACACTTTTCGCACTTGTGTTGGTGCAGGAAACCACATTTGCACTTGTATTAGTGTGGAAAAAACACTTTTTGCACTTGTGTTAGTGTTGAAAAACCACTTTTTGCACTTGTGTTAGTGTTGAAAAATCACTTTTCGCACTTGTGTTGGTGCAGGAAACCACTTTTGCACTTGTATTAGTGTGGAAATAACACTTTTCGCACTTGTGTTAGTGTTGAAAAACCACTTTTCGCACTTGTGTTAGTGTTGAAAAACCACTTTTCGCACTTGTGTTAGTGTTGAAAAACCACTTTTCGCACTTGTGTTGGTGCAGGAAACCACTTTTGCACTTGTATTAGTGTGGAAAAAACCCTTTTCGCACTTGTGTTAGTGTTGAAAAACCACTTTTCGCACTTGTGTTAGTGTTGAAAAACCACTTTTTGCACTTGAGTTAGTGTTGAAAAACCACTTTTCGCACTTGTGTTGGTGCAGGAAACCACTTTTGCACTTGTATTAGTGTGGGAAAAACACTTTTCGCACTTGTGTTAGTGTTGAAAAACCACTTTTCGCACTTGTGTTAGTGTTGAAAAACCACTTTTTGCACTTGTGTTAGTGTTGAAAAATCACTTTTCGCACTTGTGTTGGTGCAGGAAACCACTTTTGCACTTGTATTAGTGTGGAAAAAACACTTTTCGCACTTGTGTTAGTGTTGAAAAACCACTTTTCGCACTTGTGTTAGTGTTGAAAAACCACTTTTCGCACTTGTGTTAGTGTTGAAAAACCACTTTTCGCACTTGTGTTGGTGCAGGAAACCACTTTTGCACTTGTATTAGTGTGGAAAAAACACTTTTCGCACTTGTGTTAGTGTTGAAAAACCACTTTTCGCACTTGTGTTAGTGTTGAAAAACCACTTTTCGCACTTGAGTTAGTGTTGAAAAACCACTTTTCGCACTTGTGTTGGTGCAGGAAACCACTTTTGCACTTGTATTAGTGTGGAAAAAACACTTTTCGCACTTGTGTTAGTGTTGAAAAACCACTTTTCGCACTTGTGTTAGTGTTGAAAAACCACTTTTCGCACTTGTGTTAGTGTTGAAAAACCACTTTTCGCACTTGTGTTGGTGCAGGAAACCACTTTTGCACTTGTATTAGTGTGGAAAAAACACTTTTCGCACTTGTGTTAGTGTTGAAAAACCACTTTTCGCACTTGTGTTAGTGTTGAAAAACCACTTTTCGCACTTGTGTTGGTGCAGGAAACCACTTTTGCACTTGTTTTAGTGTGGAAAAAACACTTTTCGCACTTGTGTTAGTGTTGAAAACCACTTTTCGCACTTGTGTTGGTGCAGGAAACCACTTTTGCACTTGTATTAGTGTGGAAAAAACACTTTTCGCACTTGTGTTAGTGTTGAAAAACCACTTTTCGCACTTGTGTTAGTGTTGAAAAACCACTTTTCGCACTTGTGTTAGTGTTGAAAAACCACTTTTCGCACTTGTGTTGGTGCAGGAAACCACTTTTGCACTTGTATTAGTGTGGAAAAAACACTTTTCGCACTTGTGTTAGTGTTGAAAAACCACTTTTCGCACTTGTGTTAGTGTTGAAAAAACACTTTTCGCACTTGTGTTAGTGTTGAAAAACCACTTTTCGCACTTGTGTTGGTGCAGGAAACCACTTTTTCACTTGTATTAGTGTGGAAAAAACACTTTTCGCACTTGTGTTGGTGTTGAAAAACCACTTTTCGCACTTGTGTTAGTGTTGAAAAACCACTTTTCGCACTTGTGTTAGTGTTGAAAAACCACTTTTCGCACTTGTGTTGGTGCAGGAAACCACTTTTGCACTTGTATTAGTGTGGAAAAAACACTTTTCGCACTTGTGTTAGTGTTGAAAAACCACTTTTCGCACTTGTGTTAGTGTTGAAAAACCACTTTTCGCACTTGTGTTGGTGCAGGAAACCACTTTTGCACTTGTATTAGTGTGGAAAAACACTTTTCGCACTTGTGTTAGTGTTGAAAAATCACTTTTCGCACTTGTGTTAGTGTTGAAAAACCTCTTTTCGCACTTGTGATGATGCAGGAAACCACTTTTGCACTTGTATTAGTGTGGAAAAAACACTTTTCGCACTTGTGTTAGTGTTGAAAAACCACTTTTCGCAGTTGTGTTAGTGTTGAAAAACCACTTTTCGCACTTGTGTTAGTGTTGAAAAACCACTTTTCGCACTTGTGTTGGTGCAGGAAACCACTTTTGCACTTGTATTAGTGTGGAAAAAACACTTTTCGCACTTGTGTTAGTGTTGAAAAACCACTTTTCGCACTTGTGTTAGTGTTGAAAAACCACTTTTCGCACTTGTGTTAGTGTTGAAAAACCACTTTTCGCACTTGTATTGGTGCAGGAAACCACATTTGCACTTGTATTAGTGTGGAAAAAACACTTTTTGCACTTGTGATAGTGTTGAAAAACCACTTTTGGCACTTGTGTTAGTGTTGAAAAACCACTTTTCGCACTTGTGTTAGTGTTGAAAAACCACTTTTCACGCTTGTGTTGGTGCAGGAAACCACATTTGCACTTGTATTAGTGTGGAAAAAACACTTTTTGCACTTGTGTTAGTGTTGAAAAACCACTTTTCGCATTTGTGTTAGTGTTGAAAAACCACTTTTCGCACTTGTGTTGGTGCAGGAAACCACTTTTGCACTTGTGTTAGTGTGGAAAAACACTTTTCGCACTTGTGTTAGTGTTGAAAAATCACTTTTCGCACTTGTGTTAGTGTTGAAAAACCTCTTTTCGCACTTGTGTTGATGCAGGAAACCACTTTTGCACTAGTATTAGTGTGGAAAAAACACTTTTCGCACTTGTGTTAGTGTTGAAAAACCACTTTTCGCAGTTGTGTTAGTGTTGAAAAACCACTTTTCGCACTTGTGTTAGTGTTGAAAAACCACTTTTCGCACTTGTGTTGGTGCAGGAAACCACTTTTGCACTTGTATTAGTGTGGAAAAAACACTTTTCGCACTTGTGTTAGTGTTGAAAAACCACTTTTCGCACTTGTGTTAGTGTTGAAAAACCACTTTTCGCACTTGTGTTAGTGTTGAAAAACCACTTTTCGCACTTGTGTTGGTGCAGGAAACCACATTTGCACTTGTATTAGTGTGGAAAAAACACTTTTTGCACTTGTGATAGTGTTGAAAAACCACTTTTGGCACTTGTGTTAGTGTTGAAAAACCACTTTTCGCACTTGTGTTAGTGTTGAAAAACCACTTTTCGCACTTGTGTTGGTGCAGGAAACCACATTTGCACTTGTATTAGTGTGGAAAAAACACTTTTTGCACTTGTGTTAGTGTTGAAAAACCACTTTTCGCACTTGTGTTAGTGTTGAAAAACCACTTTTCGCACTTGTGTTGGTGCAGGAAACCACTTTTGCAGTTGTATTAGTGAGGAAAAAACACTTTTCACACTTGTGTTAGTGTTGAAAAACCACTTTTCGCACTTGTGTTAGTGTTGAAAAACCACTTTTTGCACTTGTGTTAGTGTTGAAAAACCACTTTTTGCACTTGTGTTGGTGCAGGAAACCACATTTGCACTTGTATTAGTGTGGAAAAAACACTTTTTGCACTTGTGATAGTGTTGAAAAACCACTTTTGGCACTTGTGTTAGTGTTGAAAAACCACTTTTCGCACTTGTGTTAGTGTTGAAAAACCACTT
Organism: Myxine glutinosa; assembly: GCF_964187855.1. Taxonomy (NCBI): domain Eukaryota; kingdom Metazoa; phylum Chordata; class Myxini; order Myxiniformes; family Myxinidae; genus Myxine; species Myxine glutinosa. The sequence continues at coordinate 37,151 of NW_027618181.1, read as the reverse complement.
TTCGCACTTGTGTTGGTGCAGGAAACCACATTTGCACTTGTACTAGTGTGGAAAAAACACTTTTCGCACTTGTGTTAGTGTTGAAAAACCACTTTTCGCACTTGTGTTAGTGTTGAAAAACCACTTTTCGCACTTGTGTTAGTGTTGAAAAACCACTTTTCGCACTTGTGTTGGTGCAGGAAACCACTTTTGCGCTTGTATTAGTGTGGAAAAAACACTTTTTGCACTTGTGATAGTGTTGAAAAACCACTTTTCGCACTTGTGTTAGTGTTGAAAAACCACTTTTCGCACTTGCGTTAGTGTTGAAAAACCACTTTTCGCACTTGTGTTGGTGCAGGAAACCACTTTTGCACTTGTATTAGTGTGGAAAAAACACTTTTCGCACTTGTGTTAGTGTTGAAAAACCACTTTTCACACTTGTGTTAGTGTTGAAAAACCACTTTTCGCACTTGTGTTAGTGTTGAAAAACCACTTTTCGCACTTGTGTTGGTGCAGGAAACCACTTTTGCACTTGTATTAGTGTGGAAAAAACACTTTTCGCACTTGTGTTAGTGTTGAAAAATCACTTTTCGCACTTGTGTTAGTGTTGAAAAACCTCTTTTCGCACTTGTGTTGATGCAGGAAACCACTTTTGCACTTGTATTAGTGTGGAAAAAACACTTTTCGCACTTGTGTTAGTGTTGAAAAACCACTTTTCGCAGTTGTGTTAGTGTTGAAAAACCACTTTTCGCACTTGTGTTAGTGTTGAAAAACCACTTTTCGCACTTGTGTTGGTGCAGGAAACCACTTTTGCACTTGTATTAGTGTGGAAAAAACACTTTTCGCACTTGTGTTAGTGTTGAAAAACCACTTTTCGCACTTGTGTTAGTGTTGAAAAACCACTTTTCGCACTTGTGTTAGTGTTGAAAAACCACTTTTCGCACTTGTGTTGGTGCAGGAAACCACATTTGCACTTGTATTAGTGTGGAAAAAACACTTTTTGCACTTGTGATAGTGTTGAAAAACCACTTTTGGCACTTGTGTTAGTGTTGAAAAACCACTTTTCGCACTTGTGTTAGTGTTGAAAAACCACTTTTCGCACTTGTGTTGGTGCAGGAAACCACATTTGCACTTGTATTAGTGTGGAAAAAACACTTTTTGCACTTGTGTTAGTGTTGAAAAACCACTTTTCGCACTTGTGTTAGTGTTGAAAAACCACTTTTCGCACTTGTGTTGGTGCAGGAAACCACTTTTGCACTTGTATTAGTGTGGAAAAAACACTTTTCACACTTGTGTTAGTGTTGAAAACCACTTTTCGCACTTGTGTTAGTGTTGAAAAACCACTTTTCGCACTTGTGTTGGTGCAGGAAACCACTTTTGCAGTTGTATTAGTGTGGAAAAAACACTTTTCGCACTTGTGTTAGTGTTGAAAAACCACTTTTCGCACTTGTGTTAGTGTTGAAAAACCACTTTTTGCACTTGTGTTAGTGTTGAAAAACCACTTTTCGCACTTGTGTTGGTGCAGGAAACCACATTTGCACTTGTATTAGTGTGGAAAAAACACTTTTTGCACTTGTGATAGTGTTGAAAAACCACTTTTGGCACTTGTGTTAGTGTTGAAAAACCACTTTTCGCACTTGTGTTAGTGTTGAAAAACCACTTTTCGCACTTGTGTTGGTGCAGGAAACCACATTTGCACTTGTACTAGTGTGGAAAAAACACTTTTCGCACTTGTGTTAGTGTTGAAAAACCACTTTTCGCACTTGTGTTAGTGTTGAAAAACCACTTTTCGCACTTGTGTTAGTGTTGAAAAACCACTTTTCGCACTTGTGTTGGTGCAGGAAACCACTTTTGCGCTTGTATTAGTGTGGAAAAAACACTTTTTGCACTTGTGATAGTGTTGAAAAACCACTTTTCGCACTTGTGTTAGTGTTGAAAAACCACTTTTCGCACTTGTGTTAGTGTTGAAAAACCACTTTTCACACTTGTGTTGGTGCAGGAAACCACTTTTGCACTTGTATTAGTGTGGAAAAAACACTTTTCGCACTTGTGTTAGTGTTGAAAAACCACTTTTCACACTTGTGTTAGTGTTGAAAAACCACTTTTCGCACTTGTGTTAGTGTTGAAAAACCACTTTTCGCACTTGTGTTGGTGCAGGAAACCACTTTTGCACTTGTATTAGTGTGGGAAAAACACTTTTCGCACTTGTGTTAGTGTTGAAAAACCACTTTTCGCACTTGTGTTAGTGTTGAAAAACCACTTTTTGCACTTGTGTTAGTGTTGAAAAACCACTTTTCGCACTTGTGTTGGTGCAGGAAACCACTTTTTCACTTGTATTATTGTGGAAAAAACACTTTTCACACTTGTGTTAGTGTTGAAAAACCACTTTTCGCACTTGTGTTAGTGTTGAAAAACCACTTTTCGCACTTGTGTTAGTGTTGAAAAACCACTTTTCGCACTTGTGTTGGTGCAGGAAACCACTTTTGCACTTGTATTAGTGTGGAAAAAACACTTTTTGCACTTGTGTTAGTGTTGAAAAACCACTTTTTGCACTTGTGTTAGTGTTGAAAAATCACTTTTCGCACTTGTGTTGGTGCAGGAAACCACTTTTGCACATGTATTAGTGTGGAAATAACACTTTTCGCACTTGTGTTAGTGTTGAAAAACCACTTTTCGCACTTGTGTTAGTGTTGAAAAACCACTTTTCGCACTTGTGTTGGTGCAGGAAACCACTTTTGCACTTGTATTAGTGTGGAAAAAACACTTTTCGCACTTGTGTTAGTGTTGAAAAACCACTTTTCACACTTGTGTTAGTGTTGAAAAACCACTTTTCGCACTTGTGTTAGTGTTGAAAAACCACTTTTCGCACTTGTGTTGGTGCAGGAAACCACTTTTGCACTTGTATTAGTGTGGAAAAAACACTTTTCGCACTTGTGTTAGTGTTGAAAAACCACTATTCGCACTTGTGTTAGTGTTGAAAAACCACTTTTTGCACTTGTGTTAGTGTTGAAAAACCACTTTTCGCACTTGTGTTGGTGCAGGAAACCACTTTTTCACTTGTATTATTGTGGAAAAAACACTTTTCACACTTGTGTTAGTGTTGAAAAACCACTTTTCGCACTTGTGTTAGTGTTGAAAAACCACTTTTCGCACTTGTGTTAGTGTTGAAAAACCACTTTTCGCACTTGTGTTGGTGCAGGAAACCACTTTTGCACTTGTATTAGTGTGGAAAAAACACTTTTTGCACTTGTGATAGTGTTGAAAAACCACTTTTCGCACTTGTGTTAGTGTTGAAAAACCACTTTTCGCACTTGTGTTAGTGTTTAAAAACCACTTTTCGCACTTGTGTTGGTGCAGGAAACCACTTTTACACTTGTATTAGTGTGGAAAAAACACTTTTTGCACTTGTGATAGTGTTGAAAAACCACTTTCCGCACTTGTGTTAGTGTTGAAAAACCCTTTTTCGCACTTGTGTTAGTGTTGAAAAACCACTTTTCGCACTTGTGTTGGTGCAGGAAACCACTTTTGCATTTGTATTAGTGTGGAAAAAACACTTTTCGCACTTGTGTTAGTGTTGAAAAACCACTTTTCGCACTTGTGTTAATCACTTTTCGCACTTGTGTTAATGTTGAAAAACCACTTTTCGCACTTGTGTTAGTGTTGAAAAACCACTTTTCGCACTTGTGTTGGTGCAGGAAACCACTTTTGCACTTGCATTAGTGTGGAAAAAACACTTTTCGCACTTGTGTTAGTGTTGAAAAACCACTTTTCGCACTTGTATTAGTGTTGAAAAACCACTTTTCGCACTAGTGTTGGTGCAGGAAACCACTTTTGCACTTGTATTAGTGTGGAAAAAACACTTTTCGCACTTGTGTTAGTGTTGAAAAACCACTTTTCGTACTTGTGTTAGTGTTGAAAAACCACTTTTCGCACTTGTGTTGGTGCAGGAAACCACTTTTGCACTTGTATTAGTGTGGAAAAAACACTTTTCGCACATGTGTTAGTGTTGAAAAACCACTTTTCGCACTTGAGTTAGTGTTGAAAAACCACTTTTTGCACTTGTGATAGTGCTGAAAAACCACTTTTCGCACTTGTGTTAGTGTTGAAAAACCACTTTTCGCACTTGTGTTAGTGTGGAAAAAACACTTTTCGCACTTGTGTTAGTGTTGAAAAACCACTTTTCGCACTTGTGTTGGTGCAGGAAACCACTTTTGCACTTGTATTAGTGTGGAAAAAACACTTTTCGCACTTGTGTTAGTGTTGAAAAACCACTTTTCGCACTTGTGTTAGTGTTGAAAAACCACTTTTCGCACTTGTGTTAGTGTTGAAAAACCACTTTTCGCACTTGTGTTGGTGCAGGAAACCACATTTGCACTTGTATTAGTGTGGAAAAAACACTTTTTGCACTTGTGATAGTGTTGAAAAACCACTTTTGGCACTTGTGTTAGTGTTGAAAACCACTTTTCGCACTTGTGTTAGTGTTGAAAAACCACTTTTCGCACTTGTGTTGGTGCAGGAAACCACATTTGCACTTGTATTAGTGTGGAAAAAACACTTTTTGCACTTGTGTTAGTGTTGAAAAACCACTTTTCGCACTTGTGTTAGTGTTGAAAAACCACTTTTCGCACTTGTGTTGGTGCAGGAAACCACTTTTGCACTTGTATTAGTGTGGAAAAAACACTTTTCACACTTGTGTTAGTGTTGAAAACCACTTTTCGCACTTGTGTTAGTGTTGAAAAACCACTTTTCGCACTTGTGTTGGTGCAGGAAACCACTTTTGCAGTTGTATTAGTGTGGAAAAAACACTTTTCGCACTTGTGTTGGTGTTGAAAAACCACTTTTCGCACTTGTGTTAGTGTTGAAAAACCACTTTTTGCACTTGTGTTAGTGTTGAAAAACCACTTTTCGCACTTGTGTTGGTGCAGGAAACCACATTTGCACTTGTATTAGTGTGGAAAAAACACTTTTTGCACTTGTGATAGTGTTGAAAAACCACTTTTGGCACTTGTGTTAGTGTTGAAAAACCACTTTTCGCACTTGTGTTAGTGTTGAAAAACCACTTTTCGCACTTGTGTTGGTGCAGGAAACCACATTTGCACTTGTACTAGTGTGGAAAAAACACTTTTCGCACTTGTGTTAGTGTTGAAAAACCACTTTTCGCACTTGTGTTAGTGTTGAAAAACCACTTTTCGCACTTGTGTTAGTGTTGAAAAACCACTTTTCGCACTTGTGTTGGTGCAGGAAACCACTTTTGCGCTTGTATTAGTGTGGAAAAAACACTTTTTGCACTTGTGATAGTGTTGAAAAACCACTTTTCGCACTTGTGTTAGTGTTGAAAAACCACTTTTCGCACTTGTGTTAGTGTTGAAAAACCACTTTTCACACTTGTGTTGGTGCAGGAAACCACTTTTGCACTTGTATTAGTGTGGAAAAAACACTTTTCGCACTTGTGTTAGTGTTGAAAAACCACTTTTCACACTTGTGTTAGTGTTGAAAAACCACTTTTCGCACTTGTGTTAGTGTTGAAAAACCACTTTTCGCACTTGTGTTGGTGCAGGAAACCACTTTTGCACTTGTATTAGTGTGGGAAAAACACTTTTCGCACTTGTGTTAGTGTTGAAAAACCACTTTTCGCACTTGTGTTAGTGTTGAAAAACCACTTTTTGCGCTTGTGTTAGTGTTGAAAAACCACTTTTCGCACTTGTGTTGGTGCAGGAAACCACTTTTTCACTTGTATTATTGTGGAAAAAACACTTTTCACACTTGTGTTAGTGTTGAAAAACCACTTTTCGCACTTGTGTTAGTGTTGAAAAACCACTTTTCGCACTTGTGTTAGTGTTGAAAAACCACTTTTCGCACTTGTGTTGGTGCAGGAAACCACTTTTGCACTTGTATTAGTGTGGAAAAAACACTTTTTGCACTTGTGTTAGTGTTGAAAAACCACTTTTTGCACTTGTGTTAGTGTTGAAAAATCACTTTTCGCACTTGTGTTGGTGCAGGAAACCACTTTTGCACTTGTATTAGTGTGGAAATAACACTTTTCGCACTTGTGTTAGTGTTGAAAAACCACTTTTCGCACTTGTGTTAGTGTTGAAAAACCACTTTTCGCACTTGTGTTGGTGCAGGAAACCACTTTTGCACTTGTATTAGTGTGGAAAAAACACTTTTCGCACTTGTGTTAGTGTTGAAAAACCACTTTTCACACTTGTGTTAGTGTTGAAAAACCACTTTTCGCACTTGTGTTAGTGTTGAAAAACCACTTTTCGCACTTGTGTTGGTGCAGGAAACCACTTTTGCACTTGTATTAGTGTGGAAAAAACACTTTTCGCACTTGTGTTAGTGTTGAAAAACCACTATTCGCACTTGTGTTAGTGTTGAAAAACCACTTTTTGCACTTGTGTTAGTGTTGAAAAACCACTTTTCGCACTTGTGTTGGTGCAGGAAACCACTTTTTCACTTGTATTATTGTGGAAAAAACACTTTTCACACTTGTGTTAGTGTTGAAAAACCACTTTTCGCACTTGTGTTAGTGTTGAAAAACCACTTTTCGCACTTGTGTTAGTGTTGAAAAACCACTTTTCGCACTTGTGTTGGTGCAGGAAACCACTTTTGCACTTGTATTAGTGTGGAAAAAACACTTTTTGCACTTGTGATAGTGTTGAAAAACCACTTTTCGCACTTGTGTTAGTGTTGAAAAACCACTTTTCGCACTTGTGTTAGTGTTTAAAAACCACTTTTCGCACTTGTGTTGGTGCAGGAAACCACTTTTACACTTGTATTAGTGTGGAAAAAACACTTTTTGCACTTGTGATAGTGTTGAAAAACCACTTTCCGCACTTGTGTTAGTGTTGAAAAACCCTTTTTCGCACTTGTGTTAGTGTTGAAAAACCACTTTTCGCACTTGTGTTGGTGCAGGAAACCACTTTTGCATTTGTATTAGTGTGGAAAAAACACTTTTCGCACTTGTGTTAGTGTTGAAAAACCACTTTTCGCACTTGTGTTAATGTTGAAAAACCACTTTTCGCACTTGTGTTAGTGTTGAAAAACCACTTTTCGCACTTGTGTTGGTGCAGGAAACCACTTTTGCACTTGCATTAGTGTGGAAAAAACACTTTTCGCACTTGTGTTAGTGTTGAAAAACCACTTTTCGCACTTGTATTAGTGTTGAAAAACCACTTTTCGCACTAGTGTTGGTGCAGGAAACCACTTTTGCACTTGTATTAGTGTGGAAAAAACACTTTTCGCACTTGTGTTAGTGTTGAAAAACCACTTTTCGTACTTGTGTTAGTGTTGAAAAACCACTTTTCGCACTTGTGTTGGTGCAGGAAACCACTTTTGCACTTGTATTAGTGTGGAAAAAACACTTTTCGCACATGTGTTAGTGTTGAAAAACCACTTTTCGCACTTGAGTTAGTGTTGAAAAACCACTTTTTGCACTTGTGATAGTGCTGAAAAACCACTTTTCGCACTTGTGTTAGTGTTGAAAAACCACTTTTCGCACTTGTGTTAGTGTGGAAAAAACACTTTTCGCACTTGTGTTAGTGTTGAAAAACCACTTTTCGCACTTGTGTTGGTGCAGGAAACCACTTTTGCACTTGTATTAGTGTGGAAAAAACACTTTTCGCACTTGTGTTAGTGTTGAAAAACCACTTTTCGCACTTGTGTTAGTGTTGAAAAAACACTTTTCGCACTTTTGTTAGTGTTGAAAAACCACTTTTCGCACTTGTGTTGGTGCAGGAAACCACTTTTGCACTTGTATTAATGTGGAAAAAACACTTTTCGCACTTGTGTTAGTGTTGAAAAACCACTTTTCGCACTTGTGTCAGTGTTGAAAAACCACTTTTCGCACTTGTGTTAGTGTTGAAAAACCACTTTTCGCACTTGTGTTGGTGCAGGAAACCACTTTTGCACTTGTACTAGTGTGGAAAAAACACTTTTTGCACTTGTGATAGTGTTGAAAAACCACTTTTCGCACTTGTGTTGGTGCAGGAAACCACTTTTGCACTTGTATTAGTGTGGAAAAAACACTTTTCGCACTTGTGTTAGTGTTGAAAAACCACTTTTCGCACTTGTGTTAGTGTTGAAAAACCACTTTTCGCACTAGTGTTGGTGCAGGAAACCACTTTTGCACTTGTATTAGTGTGGAAAAAACACTTTTCGCACTTGTGTTAGTGTTGAAAAACCACTTTTCGTACTTGTGTTAGTGTTGAAAAACCACTTTTCGCACTTGTGTTGGTGCAGGAAACCACTTTTGCACTTGTATTAGTGTGGAAAAAACACTTTTCGCACTTGTGTTAGTGTTGAAAATCCACTTTTCGCACTTGTGTTAGTGTTGAAAAACCACTTTTCGCACTTGTGTTAGTGTTGAAAAACCACTTTTCGCACTTGTGTTGGTGCAGGAAACCACTTTTGCACTTGTATTAGTGTGGAAAAAACACTTTTCGCACTTGTGTTAGTGTTGAAAAACCACTTTTCGCACTTGAGTTAGTGTTAAAAAACCACTTTTTGCACTTGTGATAGTGTTGAAAAACCACTTTTCGCACTTGTGTTAGTGTTGAAAAACCACTTTTCGCACTTGTGTTAGTGTTGAAAAACCACTTTTCACACTTGTGTTGGTGCAGGAAACCACTTTTGCACTTGTATTAGTGTGGAAAAAACACTTTTCGAACTTGTGTTGGTGTTGAAAAACCACTTTTCGCACTTGTGTTAGTGTTGAAAAAACACTTTTCGCACTTGTGTTGGTGCAGGAAACCACATTTGCACTTGTATGAGTGTGGAAAAAACACTTTTTGCACTTGTGTTAGTGTTGAAAAACCACTTTTTGCACTTGTGTTAGTGTTGAAAAATCACTTTTCGCACTTGTGTTGGTGCAGGAAACCACTTTTGCACTTGTATTAGTGTGGAAAAAACACTTTTCGCACTTGTGATAGTGTTGAAAAACCACTTTTCGCACTTGTGTTAGTGTTGAAAAACCACTTTTCGCACTTGTGTTAGTGTTGAAAAACCACTTTTCGCACTTGTGTTGGTGCATGAAACCACTTTTGCACTTGTATTAGTGTGGAAAAAACACTTTTCGCACTTGTGTTAGTGTTGAAAAACCACTTTTCGCACTTGTGTTATTGTTGAAAAACCACTTTTTGCACTTGAGTTAGTGTTGAAAAACCACTTTTCGCACTTGTGTTGGTGCAGGAAACCACTTTTGCACTTGTATTAGTGTTGAAAAATCACTTTTCGCACTTGTGTTGGTGCAGGAAACCACTTTTGCACTTGTGTTAATGTTGAAAAACCACTTTTCGCACTTGTGTTAGTGTTGAAAAACCACTTTTTGCAATTGTGTTAGTGCAGGAAACCACTTTTGCAGTTGTATTAGTGTGGAAAAAACACTTTTCGAACTTGTGTTGGTGTTGAAAAACCACTTTTCGCACTTGTGTTAGTGTTGAAAAAACACTTTTCGCACTTGTGTTGGTGCAGGAAACCACATTTGCACTTGTATTAGTGTGGAAAAAACACTTTTTGCACTTGTGTTAGTGTTGAAAAACCACTTTTTGCACTTGTGTTAGTGTTGAAAAATCACTTTTCGCACTTGTGTTGGTGCAGGAAACCACTTTTGCACTTGTATTAGTGTGGAAATAACACTTTTCGCACTTGTGTTAGTGTTGAAAAACCACTTTTCGCACTTGTGTTAGTGTTGAAAAACCACTTTTCGCACTTGTGTTAGTGTTGAAAAACCACTTTTCGCACTTGTGTTAGTGTTGAAAAACCACTTTTCGCACTTGTGTTGGTGCAGGAAACCACTTTTGCGCTTGTATTAGTGTGGAAAAAACACTTTTTGCACTTGTGATAGTGTTGAAAAACCACTTTTCGCACTTGTGTTAGTGTTGAAAAACCACTTTTCGCACTTGCGTTAGTGTTGAAAAACCACTTTTCGCACTTGTGTTGGTGCAGGAAACCACTTTTGCACTTGTATTAGTGTGGAAAAAACACTTTTCGCACTTGTGTTAGTGTTGAAAAACCACTTTTCACACTTGTGTTAGTGTTGAAAAACCACTTTTCGCACTTGTGTTAGTGTTGAAAAACCACTTTTCGCACTTGTGTTGGTGCAGGAAACCACTTTTGCACTTGTATTAGTGTGGAAAAAACACTTTTCGCACTTGTGTTAGTGTTGAAAAACCACTTTTCGCACTTGTGTTAGTGTTGAAAAACCACTTTTCGCACTTGTGTTAGTGTTGAAAAACCACTTTTCGCACTTGTGTTGGTGCAGGAAACCACATTTGCACTTGTATTAGTGTGGAAAAAACACTTTTTGCACTTGTGATAGTGTTGAAAAACCACTTTTGGCACTTGTGTTAGTGTTGAAAAACCACTTTTCGCACTTGTGTTAGTGTTGAAAAACCACTTTTTGCACTTGTGTTGGTGCAGGAAACCACATTTGCACTTGTATTAGTGTGGAAAAAACACTTTTTGCACTTGTGTTAGTGTTGAAAAACCACTTTTCGCACTTGTGTTAGTGTTGAAAAACCACTTTTCGCACTTGTGTTGGTGCAGGAAACCACTTTTGCACTTGTATTAGTGTGGAAAAAACACTTTTCGCACTTGTGTTAGTGTTGAAAACCACTTTTCGCACTTGTGTTAGTGTTGAAAAACCACTTTTCGCACTTGTGTTGGTGCAGGAAACCACTTTTGCAGTTGTATTAGTGTGGAAAAAACACATTTCGCACTTGTGTTAGTGTTGAAAAACCACTTTTTGCACTTGTGTTAGTGTTGAAAAACCACTTTTCGCACTTGTGTTGGTGCAGGAAACCACATTTGCACTTGTATTAGTGTGGAAAAAACACTTTTTGCACTTGTGATAGTGTTGAAAAACCACTTTTGGCACTTGTGTTAGTGTTGAAAAACCACTTTTCGCACTTGTGTTAGTGTTGAAAAACCACTTTTCGCACTTGTGTTGGTGCAGGAAACCACATTTGCACTTGTACTAGTGTGGAAAAAACACTTTTCGCACTTGTGTTAGTGTTGAAAAACCACTTTTCGCACTTGTGTTAGTGTTGAAAAACCACTTTTCGCACTTGTGTTAGTGTTGAAAAACCACTTTTCGCACTTGTGTTGGTGCAGGAAACCACTTTTGCGCTTGTATTAGTGTGGAAAAAACACTTTTTGCACTTGTGATAGTGTTGAAAAACCACTTTTCGCACTTGTGTTAGTGTTGAAAAACCACTTTTCGCACTTGTGTTAGTGTTGAAAAACCACTTTTCGCACTTGTGTTGGTGCAGGAAACCACTTTTGCACTTGTATTAGTGTGGAAAAAACACTTTTCGCACTTGTGTTAGTGTTGAAAAACCACTTTTCACACTTGTGTTAGTGTTGAAAAACCACTTTTCGCACTTGTGTTAGTGTTGAAAAACCACTTTTCGCACTTGTGTTGGTGCAGGAAACCACTTTTGCACTTGTATTAGTGTGGGAAAAACACTTTTCGCACTTGTGTTAGTGTTGAAAAACCACTTTTCGCACTTGTGTTAGTGTTGAAAAACCACTTTTTGCACTTGTGTTAGTGTTGAAAAACCACTTTTCGCACTTGTGTTGGTGCAGGAAACCACTTTTTCACTTGTATTATTGTGGAAAAAACACTTTTCACACTTGTGTTAGTGTTGAAAAACCACTTTTCGCACTTGTGTTAGTGTTGAAAAACCACTTTTCGCACTTGTGTTAGTGTTGAAAAACCACTTTTCGCACTTGTGTTGGTGCAGGAAACCACTTTTGCACTTGTATTAGTGTGGAAAAAACACTTTTTGCACTTGTGTTAGTGTTGAAAAACCACTTTTTGCACTTGTGTTAGTGTTGAAAAATCACTTTTCGCACTTGTGTTGGTGCAGGAAACCACTTTTGCACTTGTATTAGTGTGGAAATAACACTTTTCGCACTTGTGTTAGTGTTGAAAAACCACTTTTCGCACTTGTGTTAGTGTTGAAAAACCACTTTTCGCACTTGTGTTGGTGCAGGAAACCACTTTTGCACTTGTATTAGTGTGGAAAAAACACTTTTCGCACTTGTGTTAGTGTTGAAAAACCACTTTTCACACTTGAGTTAGTGTTGAAAAACCACTTTTCGCACTTGTGTTAGTGTTGAAAAACCACTTTTCGCACTTGTGTTGGTGCAGGAAACCACTTCTGCACTTGTATTAGTGTGGAAAAAACACTTTTCGCACTTGTGTTAGTGTTGAAAAACAACTATTCGCACTTGTGTTAGTGTTGAAAAACCACTTTTTGCACTTGTGTTAGTGTTGAAAAACCACTTTTCGCACTTGTGTTGGTGCAGGAAACCACTTTTTCACTTGTATTATTGTGGAAAAAACACTTTTCACACTTGTGTTAGTGTTGAAAAACCACTTTTCGCACTTGTGTTAGTGTTGAAAAACCACTTTTCGCACTTGTGTTAGTGTTGAAAAACCACTTTTCGCACTTGTGTTGGTGCAGGAAACCACTTTTGCACTTGTATTAGTGTGGAAAAAACACTTTTTGCACTTGTGATAGTGTTGAAAAACCACTTTTCGCACTTGTGTTAGTGTTGAAAAACCACTTTTCGCACTTGTGTTAGTGTTTAAAAACCACTTTTCGCACTTGTGTTGGTGCAGGAAACCACTTTTTCACTTGTATTATTGTGGAAAAAACACTTTTCACACTTGTGTTAGTGTTGAAAAACCACTTTTCGCACTTATGTTAGTGTTGAAAAACCACTTTTCGCACTTGTGTTAGTGTTGAAAAACCACTTTTTGCACTTGTGTTGGTGCAGGAAACCACTTTTGCACTTGTATTAGTGTGGAAAAAACACTTTTTGCACTTGTGATAGTGTTGAAAAACCACTTTTCGCACTTGTGTTAGTGTTGAAAAACCACTTTTCGCACTTGTGTTAGTGTTTAAAATACCACTTTTCGCACTTGTGTTGGTGCAGGAAACCACTTTTACACTTGTATTAGTGTGGAAAAAACACTTTTTGCACTTGTGATAGTGTTGAAAAACCACTTTCCGCACTTGTGTTAGTGTTGAAAAACCCTTTTTCGCACTTGTGTTAGTGTTGAAAAACCACTTTTCGCACTTGTGTTGGTGCAGGAAACCACTTTTGCATTTGTATTAGTGTGGAAAAAACACTTTTCGCACTTGTGTTAGTGTTGAAAAACCACTTTTCGCACTTGTGTTAATGTTGAAAAACCACTTTTCGCACTTGTGTTAGTGTTGAAAAACCACTTTTCGCACTTGTGTTGGTGCAGGAAACCACTTTTGCACTTGTATTAGTGTGGAAAAAACACTTTTCGCACTTGTGTTAGTGTTGAAAAACCACTTTTCGCACTTGTATTAGTGTTGAAAAACCACTTTTCGCACTAGTGTTGGTGCAGGAAACCACTTTTGCACTTGTATTAGTGTGGAAAAAACACTTTTCGCACTTGTGTTAGTGTTGAAAAACCACTTTTCGTACTTGTCTTAGTGTTGAAAAACCACTTTTCGCACTTGTGTTGGTGCAGGAAACCACTTTTGCACTTGTATTAGTGTGGAAAAAACACTTTTCGCACATGTGTTAGTGTTGAAAAACCACTTTTCGCACTTGAGTTAGTGTTGAAAAACCACTTTTTGCACTTGTGATAGTGCTGAAAAACCACTTTTCGCACTTGTGTTAGTGTTGAAAAACCACTTTTCGCACTTGTGTTAGTGTGGAAAAAACACTTTTCGCACTTGTGTTAGTGTTGAAAAACCACTTTTCGCACTTGTGTTGGTGCAGGAAACCACTTTTGCACTTGTATTAGTGTGGAAAAAACACTTTTCGCACTTGTGTTAGTGTTGAAAAACCACTTTTCGCACTTGTGTTAGTGTTGAAAAAACACTTTTCGCACTTTTGTTAGTGTTGAAAAACCACTTTTCGCACTTGTGTTGGTGCAGGAAACCACTTTTGCACTTGTATTAATGTGGAAAAAACACTTTTCGCACTTGTGTTAGTGTTGAAAAACCACTTTTCGCACTTGTGTCAGTGTTGAAAAACCACTTTTCGCACTTGTGTTAGTGTTGAAAAACCACTTTTCGCACTTGTGTTGGTGCAGGAAACCACTTTTGCACTTGTACTAGTGTGGAAAAAACACTTTTTGCACTTGTGATAGTGTTGAAAAACCACTTTTCGCACTTGTGTTGGTGCAGGAAACCACTTTTGCACTTGTATTAGTGTGGAAAAAACACTTTTCGCACTTGTGTTAGTGTTGAAAAACCACTTTTCGCACTTGTGTTAGTGTTGAAAAACCACTTTTCGCACTAGTGTTGGTGCAGGAAACCACTTTTGCACTTGTATTAGTGTGGAAAAAACACTTTTCGCACTTGTGTTAGTGTTGAAAAACCACTTTTCGTACTTGTGTTAGTGTTGAAAAACCACTTTTCGCACTTGTGTTGGTGCAGGAAACCACTTTTGCACTTGTATTAGTGTGGAAAAAACACTTTTCGCACTTGTGTTAGTGTTGAAAATCCACTTTTCGCACTTGTGTTAGTGTTGAAAAACCACTTTTCGCACTTGTGTTAGTGTTGAAAAACCACTTTTCGCACTTGTGTTGGTGCAGGAAACCACTTTTGCACTTGTATTAGTGTGGAAAAAACACTTTTCGCACTTGTGTTAGTGTTGAAAAACCACTTTTCGCACTTGAGTTAGTGTTAAAAAACCACTTTTTGCACTTGTGATAGTGTTGAAAAACCACTTTTCGCACTTGTGTTAGTGTTGAAAAACCACTTTTCGCACTTGTGTTAGTGTTGAAAAACCACTTTTCACACTTGTGTTGGTGCAGGAAACCACTTTTGCACTTGTATTAGTGTGGAAAAAACACTTTTCGAACTTGTGTTGGTGTTGAAAAACCACTTTTCGCACTTGTGTTAGTGTTGAAAAAACACTTTTCGCACTTGTGTTGGTGCAGGAAACCACATTTGCACTTGTATGAGTGTGGAAAAAACACTTTTTGCACTTGTGTTAGTGTTGAAAAACCACTTTTTGCACTTGTGTTAGTGTTGAAAAATCACTTTTCACACTTGTGTTGGTGCAGGAAACCACTTTTGCACTTGTATTAGTGTGGAAAAAACACTTTTCGCACTTGTGTTAGTGTTGAAAAACCACTTTTCGCACTTGTGTACGTGTTGAAAAACCACTTTTCGCACTTGTGTTAGTGTTGAAAAACCACTTTTCGCACTTGTGTTGGTGCATGAAACCACTTTTGCACTTGTATTAGTGTGGAAAAAACACTTTTCGCACTTGTGTTAGTGTTGAAAAACCACTTTTCGCACTTGTGTTATTGTTGAAAAACCACTTTTTGCACTTGAGTTAGTGTTGAAAAACCACTTTTCGCACTTGTGTTGGTGCAGGAAACCACTTTTGCACTTGTATTAGTGTTGAAAAATCACTTTTCGCACTTGTGTTGGTGCAGGAAACCACTTTTGCACTTGTGTTAATGTTGAAAAACCACTTTTCGCACTTGTGTTAGTGTTGAAAAACCACTTTTTGCAATTGTGTTAGTGCAGGAAACCACTTTTGCAGTTGTATTAGTGTGGAAAAAACACTTTTTGCACTTGTGTTAGTGTTGAAAAACCACTTTTCGCACTTGTGTTAGTGTTGAAAAAACACTTTTCGCACTTGTGTTGGTGCAGGAAACCACATTTGCACTTGTATTAGTGTGGAAAAAACACTTTTTGCACTTGTGTTAGTGTTGAAAAACCACTTTTTGCACTTGTGTTAGTGTTGAAAAATCACTTTTCGCACTTGTGTTGGTGCAGGAAACCACTTTTGCACTTGTATTAGTGTGGAAATAACACTTTTCGCACTTGTGTTAGTGTTGAAAAACCACTTTTTGCACTTGTGTTAGTGTTGAAAAACCACTTTTCGCACTTGTGTTAGTGTTGAAAAACCACTTTTCGCACTTGTGTTAGTGTTGAAAAACCACTTTTCGCACTTGTGTTGGTGCAGGAAACCACTTTTGCGCTTGTATTAGTGTGGAAAAAACACTTTTTGCACTTGTGATAGTGTTGAAAAACCACTTTTCGCACTTGTGTTAGTGTTGAAAAACCACTTTTCGCACTTGCGTTAGTGTTGAAAAACCACTTTTCGCACTTGTGTTGGTGCAGGAAACCACTTTTGCACTTGTATTAGTGTGGAAAAAACACTTTTCGCACTTGTGTTAGTGTTGAAAAACCACTTTTCACACTTGTGTTAGTGTTGAAAAACCACTTTTCGCACTTGTGTTAGTGTTGAAAAACCACTTTTCGCACTTGTGTTGGTGCAGGAAACCACTTTTGCACTTGTATTAGTGTGGAAAAAACACTTTTCGCACTTGTGTTAGTGTTGAAAAATCACTTTTCGCACTTGTGTTAGTGTTGAAAAACCTCTTTTCGCACTTGTGTTGATGCAGGAAACCACTTTTGCACTTGTATTAGTGTGGAAAAAACACTTTTCGCACTTGTGTTAGTGTTGAAAAACCACTTTTCGCAGTTGTGTTAGTGTTGAAAAACCACTTTTCGCACTTGTGTTAGTGTTGAAAAACCACTTTTCGCACTTGTGTTGGTGCAGGAAACCACTTTTGCACTTGTATTAGTGTGGAAAAAACACTTTTCGCACTTGTGTTAGTGTTGAAAAACCACTTTTCGCACTTGTGTTAGTGTTGAAAAACCACTTTTCGCACTTGTGTTAGTGTTGAAAAACCACTTTTCGCACTTGTGTTGGTGCAGGAAACCACATTTGCACTTGTATTAGTGTGGAAAAAACACTTTTTGCACTTGTGATAGTGTTGAAAAACCACTTTTGGCACTTGTGTTAGTGTTGAAAAACCACTTTTCGCACTTGTGTTAGTGTTGAAAAACCACTTTTTGCACTTGTGTTGGTGCAGGAAACCACATTTGCACTTGTATTAGTGTGGAAAAAACACTTTTTGCACTTGTGTTAGTGTTGAAAAACCACTTTTCGCACTTGTGTTAGTGTTGAAAAACCACTTTTCGCACTTGTGTTGGTGCAGGAAACCACTTTTGCACTTGTATTAGTGTGGAAAAAACACTTTTCGCACTTGTGTTAGTGTTGAAAACCACTTTTCGCACTTGTGTTAGTGTTGAAAAACCACTTTTCGCACTTGTGTTGGTGCAGGAAACCACTTTTGCAGTTGTATTAGTGTGGAAAAAACACATTTCGCACTTGTGTTAGTGTTGAAAAACCACTTTTTGCACTTGTGTTAGTGTTGAAAAACCACTTTTCGCACTTGTGTTGGTGCAGGAAACCACATTTGCACTTGTATTAGTGTGGAAAAAACACTTTTTGCACTTGTGATAG
This sequence comes from Myxine glutinosa, assembly GCF_964187855.1. Taxonomy (NCBI): domain Eukaryota; kingdom Metazoa; phylum Chordata; class Myxini; order Myxiniformes; family Myxinidae; genus Myxine; species Myxine glutinosa. The sequence goes on along the minus strand of NW_027618181.1, from coordinate 19,847 downwards.
TGTTGAAAAACCACTTTTGGCACTTGTGTTAGTGTTGAAAAACCACTTTTCGCACTTGTGTTAGTGTTGAAAAACCACTTTTCGCACTTGTGTTGGTGCAGGAAACCACATTTGCACTTGTACTAGTGTGGAAAAAACACTTTTCGCACTTGTGTTAGTGTTGAAAAACCACTTTTCGCACTTGTGTTAGTGTTGAAAAACCACTTTTCGCACTTGTGTTAGTGTTGAAAAACCACTTTTCGCACTTGTGTTAGTGTTGAAAAACCACTTTTCGCACTTGTGTTGGTGCAGGAAACCACTTTTGCACTTGTATTAGTGTGGAAAAAACACTTTTTGCACTTGTGATAGTGTTGAAAAACCACTTTTCGCACTTGTGTTAGTGTTGAAAAACCACTTTTCGCACTTGTGTTAGTGTTTAAAAACCACTTTTCGCACTTGTGTTGGTGCAGGAAACCACTTTTTCACTTGTATTATTGTGGAAAAAACACTTTTCACACTTGTGTTAGTGTTGAAAAACCACTTTTCGCACTTGTGTTAGTGTTGAAAAACCACTTTTCGCACTTGTGTTAGTGTTGAAAAACCACTTTTCGCACTTGTGTTGGTGCAGGAAACCACTTTTGCACTTGTATTAGTGTGGAAAAAACACTTTTTGCACTTGTGATAGTGTTGAAAAACCACTTTTCGCACTTGTGTTAGTGTTGAAAAACCACTTTTCGCACTTGTGTTAGTGTTTAAAAACCACTTTTCGCACTTGTGTTGGTGCAGGAAACCACTTTTACACTTGTATTAGTGTGGAAAAAACACTTTTTGCACTTGTGATAGTGTTGAAAAACCACTTTCCGCACTTGTGTTAGTGTTGAAAAACCCTTTTTCGCACTTGTGTTAGTGTTGAAAAACCACTTTTCGCACTTGTGTTGGTGCAGGAAACCACTTTTGCATTTGTATTAGTGTGGAAAAAACACTTTTCGCACTTGTGTTAGTGTTGAAAAACCACTTTTCGCACTTGTGTTAATGTTGAAAAACCACTTTTCGCACTTGTGTTAGTGTTGAAAAACCACTTTTCGCACTTGTGTTGGTGCAGGAAACCACTTTTGCACTTGTATTAGTGTGGAAAAAACACTTTTCGCACTTGTGTTAGTGTTGAAAAACCACTTTTCGCACTTGTATTAGTGTTGAAAAACCACTTTTCGCACTAGTGTTGGTGCAGGAAACCACTTTTGCACTTGTATTAGTGTGGAAAAAACACTTTTCGCACTTGTGTTAGTGTTGAAAAACCACTTTTCGTACTTGTGTTAGTGTTGAAAAACCACTTTTCGCACTTGTGTTGGTGCAGGAAACCACATTTGCACTTGTATGAGTGTGGAAAAAACACTTTTTGCACTTGTGTTAGTGTTGAAAAACCACTTTTTGCACTTGTGTTAGTGTTGAAAAATCACTTTTCGCACTTGTGTTGGTGCAGGAAACCACTTTTGCACTTGTATTAGTGTGGAAAAAACACTTTTCGCACTTGTGTTAGTGTTGAAAAACCACTTTTCGCACTTGTGTTAGTGTTGAAAAACCACTTTTCGCACTTGTGTTAGTGTTGAAAAACCACTTTTCGCACTTGTGTTGGTGCATGAAACCACTTTTGCACTTGTATTAGTGTGGAAAAAACACTTTTCGCACTTGTGTTAGTGTTGAAAAACCACTTTTCGCACTTGTGTTATTGTTGAAAAACCACTTTTTGCACTTGAGTTAGTGTTGAAAAACCACTTTTCGCACTTGTGTTGGTGCAGGAAACCACTTTTGCACTTGTATTAGTGTTGAAAAATCACTTTTCGCACTTGTGTTGGTGCAGGAAACCACTTTTGCACTTGTGTTAATGTTGAAAAACCACTTTTCGCACTTGTGTTAGTGTTGAAAAACCACTTTTTGCAATTGTGTTAGTGCAGGAAACCACTTTTGCAGTTGTATTAGTGTGGAAAAAACACTTTTCGAACTTGTGTTGGTGTTGAAAAACCACTTTTCGCACTTGTGTTAGTGTTGAAAAAACACTTTTCGCACTTGTGTTGGTGCAGGAAACCACATTTGCACTTGTATTAGTGTGGAAAAAACACTTTTTGCACTTGTGTTAGTGTTGAAAAACCACTTTTTGCACTTGTGTTAGTGTTGAAAAACCACTTTTCGCACTTGTGTTGGTGCAGGAAACCACTTTTGCGCTTGTATTAGTGTGGAAAAAACACTTTTTGCACTTGTGATAGTGTTGAAAAACCACTTTTCGCACTTGTGTTAGTGTTGAAAAACCACTTTTCGCACTTGCGTTAGTGTTGAAAAACCACTTTTCGCACTTGTGTTGGTGCAGGAAACCACTTTTGCACTTGTATTAGTGTGGAAAAAACACTTTTCGCACTTGTGTTAGTGTTGAAAAACCACTTTTCACACTTGTGTTAGTGTTGAAAAACCACTTTTCGCACTTGTGTTAGTGTTGAAAAACCACTTTTCGCACTTGTGTTGGTGCAGGAAACCACTTTTGCACTTGTATTAGTGTGGAAAAAACACTTTTCGCACTTGTGTTAGTGTTGAAAAATCACTTTTCGCACTTGTGTTAGTGTTGAAAAACCTCTTTTCGCACTTGTGTTGATGCAGGAAACCACTTTTGCACTTGTATTAGTGTGGAAAAAACACTTTTCGCACTTGTGTTAGTGTTGAAAAACCACTTTTCGCAGTTGTGTTAGTGTTGAAAAACCACTTTTCGCACTTGTGTTAGTGTTGAAAAACCACTTTTCGCACTTGTGTTGGTGCAGGAAACCACTTTTGCACTTGTATTAGTGTGGAAAAAACACTTTTCGCACTTGTGTTAGTGTTGAAAAACCACTTTTCGCACTTGTGTTAGTGTTGAAAAACCACTTTTCGCACTTGTGTTAGTGTTGAAAAACCACTTTTCGCACTTGTGTTGGTGCAGGAAACCACATTTGCACTTGTATTAGTGTGGAAAAAACACTTTTTGCACTTGTGATAGTGTTGAAAAACCACTTTTGGCACTTGTGTTAGTGTTGAAAAACCACTTTTCGCACTTGTGTTAGTGTTGAAAAACCACTTTTTGCACTTGTGTTGGTGCAGGAAACCACATTTGCACTTGTATTAGTGTGGAAAAAACACTTTTTGCACTTGTGTTAGTGTTGAAAAACCACTTTTCGCACTTGTGTTAGTGTTGAAAAACCACTTTTCGCACTTGTGTTGGTGCAGGAAACCACTTTTGCACTTGTATTAGTGTGGAAAAAACACTTTTCGCACTTGTGTTAGTGTTGAAAACCACTTTTCGCACTTGTGTTAGTGTTGAAAAACCACTTTTCGCACTTGTGTTGGTGCAGGAAACCACTTTTGCAGTTGTATTAGTGTGGAAAAAACACATTTCGCACTTGTGTTAGTGTTGAAAAACCACTTTTTGCACTTGTGTTAGTGTTGAAAAACCACTTTTCGCACTTGTGTTGGTGCAGGAAACCACATTTGCACTTGTATTAGTGTGGAAAAAACACTTTTTGCACTTGTGATAGTGTTGAAAAACCACTTTTGGCACTTGTGTTAGTGTTGAAAAACCACTTTTCGCACTTGTGTTAGTGTTGAAAAACCACTTTTCGCACTTGTGTTGGTGCAGGAAACCACATTTGCACTTGTACTAGTGTGGAAAAAACACTTTTCGCACTTGTGTTAGTGTTGAAAAACCACTTTTCGCACTTGTGTTAGTGTTGAAAAACCACTTTTCGCACTTGTGTTAGTGTTGAAAAACCACTTTTCGCACTTGTGTTAGTGTTGAAAAACCACTTTTCGCACTTGTGTTGGTGCAGGAAACCACTTTTGCACTTGTATTAGTGTGGAAAAAACACTTTTTGCACTTGTGATAGTGTTGAAAAACCACTTTTCGCACTTGTGTTAGTGTTGAAAAACCACTTTTCGCACTTGTGTTAGTGTTTAAAAACCACTTTTCGCACTTGTGTTGGTGCAGGAAACCACTTTTTCACTTGTATTATTGTGGAAAAAACACTTTTCACACTTGTGTTAGTGTTGAAAAACCACTTTTCGCACTTGTGTTAGTGTTGAAAAACCACTTTTCGCACTTGTGTTAGTGTTGAAAAACCACTTTTCGCACTTGTGTTGGTGCAGGAAACCACTTTTGCACTTGTATTAGTGTGGAAAAAACACTTTTTGCACTTGTGATAGTGTTGAAAAACCACTTTTCGCACTTGTGTTAGTGTTGAAAAACCACTTTTCGCACTTGTGTTAGTGTTTAAAAACCACTTTTCGCACTTGTGTTGGTGCAGGAAACCACTTTTACACTTGTATTAGTGTGGAAAAAACACTTTTTGCACTTGTGATAGTGTTGAAAAACCACTTTCCGCACTTGTGTTAGTGTTGAAAAACCCTTTTTCGCACTTGTGTTAGTGTTGAAAAACCACTTTTCGCACTTGTGTTGGTGCAGGAAACCACTTTTGCATTTGTATTAGTGTGGAAAAAACACTTTTCGCACTTGTGTTAGTGTTGAAAAACCACTTTTCGCACTTGTGTTAATGTTGAAAAACCACTTTTCGCACTTGTGTTAGTGTTGAAAAACCACTTTTCGCACTTGTGTTGGTGCAGGAAACCACTTTTGCACTTGTATTAGTGTGGAAAAAACACTTTTCGCACTTGTGTTAGTGTTGAAAAACCACTTTTCGCACTTGTATTAGTGTTGAAAAACCACTTTTCGCACTAGTGTTGGTGCAGGAAACCACTTTTGCACTTGTATTAGTGTGGAAAAAACACTTTTCGCACTTGTGTTAGTGTTGAAAAACCACTTTTCGTACTTGTGTTAGTGTTGAAAAACCACTTTTCGCACTTGTGTTGGTGCAGGAAACCACATTTGCACTTGTATGAGTGTGGAAAAAACACTTTTTGCACTTGTGTTAGTGTTGAAAAACCACTTTTTGCACTTGTGTTAGTGTTGAAAAATCACTTTTCGCACTTGTGTTGGTGCAGGAAACCACTTTTGCACTTGTATTAGTGTGGAAAAAACACTTTTCGCACTTGTGTTAGTGTTGAAAAACCACTTTTCGCACTTGTGTTAGTGTTGAAAAACCACTTTTCGCACTTGTGTTAGTGTTGAAAAACCACTTTTCGCACTTGTGTTGGTGCATGAAACCACTTTTGCACTTGTATTAGTGTGGAAAAAACACTTTTCGCACTTGTGTTAGTGTTGAAAAACCACTTTTCGCACTTGTGTTATTGTTGAAAAAACACTTTTTGCACTTGAGTTAGTGTTGAAAAACCACTTTTCGCACTTGTGTTGGTGCAGGAAACCACTTTTGCACTTGTATTAGTGTTGAAAAATCACTTTTCGCACTTGTGTTGGTGCAGGAAACCACTTTTGCACTTGTGTTAATGTTGAAAAACCACTTTTCGCACTTGTGTTAGTGTTGAAAAACCACTTTTTGCAATTGTGTTAGTGCAGGAAACCACTTTTGCAGTTGTATTAGTGTGGAAAAAACACTTTTCGAACTTGTGTTGGTGTTGAAAAACCACTTTTCGCACTTGTGTTAGTGTTGAAAAAACACTTTTCGCACTTGTGTTGGTGCAGGAAACCACATTTGCACTTGTATTAGTGTGGAAAAAACACTTTTTGCACTTGTGTTAGTGTTGAAAAACCACTTTTTGCACTTGTGTTAGTGTTGAAAAATCACTTTTCGCACTTGTGTTGGTGCAGGAAACCACTTTTGCACTTGTATTAGTGTGGAAATAACACTTTTCGCACTTGTGTTAGTGTTGAAAAACCACTTTTTGCACTTGTGTTAGTGTTGAAAAACCACTTTTCGCACTTGTGTTAGTGTTGAAAAACCACTTTTCGCACTTGTGTTAGTGTTGAAAAACCACTTTTCGCACTTGTGTTGGTGCAGGAAACCACTTTTGCGCTTGTATTAGTGTGGAAAAAACACTTTTTGCACTTGTGATAGTGTTGAAAAACCACTTTTCGCACTTGTGTTAGTGTTGAAAAACCACTTTTCGCACTTGCGTTAGTGTTGAAAAACCACTTTTCGCACTTGTGTTGGTGCAGGAAACCACTTTTGCACTTGTATTAGTGTGGAAAAAACACTTTTCGCACTTGTGTTAGTGTTGAAAAACCACTTTTCACACTTGTGTTAGTGTTGAAAAACCACTTTTCGCACTTGTGTTAGTGTTGAAAAACCACTTTTCGCACTTGTGTTGGTGCAGGAAACCACTTTTGCACTTGTATTAGTGTGGAAAAAACACTTTTCGCACTTGTGTTAGTGTTGAAAAATCACTTTTCGCACTTGTGTTAGTGTTGAAAAACCTCTTTTCGCACTTGTGTTGATGCAGGAAACCACTTTTGCACTTGTATTAGTGTGGAAAAAACACTTTTCGCACTTGTGTTAGTGTTGAAAAACCACTTTTCGCAGTTGTGTTAGTGTTGAAAAACCACTTTTCGCACTTGTGTTAGTGTTGAAAAACCACTTTTCGCACTTGTGTTGGTGCAGGAAACCACTTTTGCACTTGTATTAGTGTGGAAAAAACACTTTTCGCACTTGTGTTAGTGTTGAAAAACCACTTTTCGCACTTGTGTTAGTGTTGAAAAACCACTTTTCGCACTTGTGTTAGTGTTGAAAAACCACTTTTCGCACTTGTGTTGGTGCAGGAAACCACATTTGCACTTGTATTAGTGTGGAAAAAACACTTTTTGCACTTGTGATAGTGTTGAAAAACCACTTTTGGCACTTGTGTTAGTGTTGAAAAACCACTTTTCGCACTTGTGTTAGTGTTGAAAAACCACTTTTTGCACTTGTGTTGGTGCAGGAAACCACATTTGCACTTGTATTAGTGTGGAAAAAACACTTTTTGCACTTGTGTTAGTGTTGAAAAACCACTTTTCGCACTTGTGTTAGTGTTGAAAAACCACTTTTCGCACTTGTGTTGGTGCAGGAAACCACTTTTGCACTTGTATTAGTGTGGAAAAAACACTTTTCGCACTTGTGTTAGTGTTGAAAACCACTTTTCGCACTTGTGTTAGTGTTGAAAAACCACTTTTCGCACTTGTGTTGGTGCAGGAAACCACTTTTGCAGTTGTATTAGTGTGGAAAAAACACATTTCGCACTTGTGTTAGTGTTGAAAAACCACTTTTTGCACTTGTGTTAGTGTTGAAAAACCACTTTTCGCACTTGTGTTGGTGCAGGAAACCACATTTGCACTTGTATTAGTGTGGAAAAAACACTTTTTGCACTTGTGATAGTGTTGAAAAACCACTTTTGGCACTTGTGTTAGTGTTGAAAAACCACTTTTCGCACTTGTGTTAGTGTTGAAAAACCACTTTTCGCACTTGTGTTGGTGCAGGAAACCACATTTGCACTTGTACTAGTGTGGAAAAAACACTTTTCGCACTTGTGTTAGTGTTGAAAAACCACTTTTCGCACTTGTGTTAGTGTTGAAAAACCACTTTTCGCACTTGTGTTAGTGTTGAAAAACCACTTTTCGCACTTGTGTTAGTGTTGAAAAACCACTTTTCGCACTTGTGTTGGTGCAGGAAACCACTTTTGCACTTGTATTAGTGTGGAAAAAACACTTTTTGCACTTGTGATAGTGTTGAAAAACCACTTTTCGCACTTGTGTTAGTGTTGAAAAACCACTTTTCGCACTTGTGTTAGTGTTTAAAAACCACTTTTCGCACTTGTGTTGGTGCAGGAAACCACTTTTTCACTTGTATTATTGTGGAAAAAACACTTTTCACACTTGTGTTAGTTTTGAAAAACCACTTTTCGCACTTGTGTTAGTGTTGAAAAACCACTTTTCGCACTTGTGTTAGTGTTGAAAAACCACTTTTCGCACTTGTGTTGGTGCAGGAAACCACTTTTGCACTTGTATTAGTGTGGAAAAAACACTTTTTGCACTTGTGATAGTGTTGAAAAACCACTTTTCGCACTTGTGTTAGTGTTGAAAAACCACTTTTCGCACTTGTGTTAGTGTTTAAAAACCACTTTTCGCACTTGTGTTGGTGCAGGAAACCACTTTTACACTTGTATTAGTGTGGAAAAAACACTTTTTGCACTTGTGATAGTGTTGAAAAACCACTTTCCGCACTTGTGTTAGTGTTGAAAAACCCTTTTTCGCACTTGTGTTAGTGTTGAAAAACCACTTTTCGCACTTGTGTTGGTGCAGGAAACCACTTTTGCATTTGTATTAGTGTGGAAAAAACACTTTTCGCACTTGTGTTAGTGTTGAAAAACCACTTTTCGCACTTGTGTTAATGTTGAAAAACCACTTTTCGCACTTGTGTTAGTGTTGAAAAACCACTTTTCGCACTTGTGTTGGTGCAGGAAACCACTTTTGCACTTGTATTAGTGTGGAAAAAACACTTTTCGCACTTGTGTTAGTGTTGAAAAACCACTTTTCGCACTTGTATTAGTGTTGAAAAACCACTTTTCGCACTAGTGTTGGTGCAGGAAACCACTTTTGCACTTGTATTAGTGTGGAAAAAACACTTTTCGCACTTGTGTTAGTGTTGAAAAACCACTTTTCGTACTTGTGTTAGTGTTGAAAAACCACTTTTCGCACTTGTGTTGGTGCAGGAAACCACTTTTGCACTTGTATTAGTGTGGAAAAAACACTTTTCGCACATGTGTTAGTGTTGAAAAAACACTTTTCGCACTTGAGTTAGTGTTGAAAAACCACTTTTCGCACTTGTGTTAGTGTGGAAAAAACACTTTTCGCACTTGTGTTAGTGTTGAAAAACCACTTTTCGCACTTGTGTTGGTGCAGGAAACCACTTTTGCACTTGTATTAGTGTGGAAAAAACACTTTTCGCACTTGTGTTAGTGTTGAAAAACCACTTTTCGCACTTGTGTTAGTGTTGAAAAAACACTTTTCGCACTTTTGTTAGTGTTGAAAAACCACTTTTCGCACTTGTGTTGGTGCAGGAAACCACTTTTGCACTTGTATTAATGTGGAAAAAACACTTTTCGCACTTGTGTTAGTGTTGAAAAACCACTTTTCGCAATTGTGTCAGTGTTGAAAAACCACTTTTCGCACTTGTGTTAGTGTTGAAAAACCACTTTTCGCACTTGTGTTGGTGCAGGAAACCACTTTTGCACTTGTACTAGTGTGGAAAAAACACTTTTTGCACTTGTGATAGTGTTGAAAAACCACTTTTCGCACTTGTGTTGGTGCAGGAAACCACTTTTGCACTTGTATTAGTGTGGAAAAAACACTTTTCGCACTTGTGTTAGTGTTGAAAAACCACTTTTCGCACTTGTGTTAGTGTTGAAAAACCACTTTTCGCACTAGTGTTGGTGCAGGAAACCACTTTTGCACTTGTATTAGTGTGGAAAAAACACTTTTCGCACTTGTGTTAGTGTTGAAAAACCACTTTTCGTACTTGTGTTAGTGTTGAAAAACCACTTTTCGCACTTGTGTTGGTGCAGGAAACCACTTTTGCACTTGTATTAGTGTGGAAAAAACACTTTTCGCACTTGTGTTAGTGTTGAAAATCCACTTTTCGCACTTGTGTTAGTGTTGAAAAACCACTTTTCGCACTTGTGTTAGTGTTGAAAAACCACTTTTCGCACTTGTGTTGGTGCAGGAAACCACTTTTGCACTTGTATTAGTGTGGAAAAAACACTTTTCGCACTTGTGTTAGTGTTGAAAAACCACTTTTCGCACTTGAGTTAGTGTTAAAAAACCACTTTTTGCACTTGTGATAGTGTTGAAAAACCACTTTTCGCACTTGTGTTAGTGTTGAAAAACCACTTTTCGCACTTGTGTTAGTGTTGAAAAACCACTTTTCACACTTGTGTTGGTGCAGGAAACCACTTTTGCACTTGTATTAGTGTGGAAAAAACACTTTTCGAACTTGTGTTGGTGTTGAAAAACCACTTTTCGCACTTGTGTTAGTGTTGAAAAAACACTTTTCGCACTTGTGTTGGTGCAGGAAACCACATTTGCACTTGTATGAGTGTGGAAAAAACACTTTTTGCACTTGTGTTAGTGTTGAAAAAACACTTTTTGCACTTGTGTTAGTGTTGAAAAATCACTTTTCGCACTTGTGTTGGTGCAGGAAACCACTTTTGCACTTGTATTAGTGTGGAAAAAACACTTTTCGCACTTGTGTTAGTGTTGAAAAACCACTTTTCGCACTTGTGTTAGTGTTGAAAAACCACTTTTCGCACTTGTGTTAGTGTTGAAAAACCACTTTTCGCACTTGTGTTGGTGCATGAAACCACTTTTGCACTTGTATTAGTGTGGAAAAAACACTTTTCGCACTTGTGTTAGTGTTGAAAAACCACTTTTCGCACTTGTGTTATTGTTGAAAAACCACTTTTTGCACTTGAGTTAGTGTTGAAAAACCACTTTTCGCACTTGTGTTGGTGCAGGAAACCACTTTTGCACTTGTATTAGTGTTGAAAAATCACTTTTCGCACTTGTGTTGGTGCAGGAAACCACTTTTGCACTTGTGTTAATGTTGAAAAACCACTTTTCGCACTTGTGTTAGTGTTGAAAAACCACTTTTTGCAATTGTGTTAGTGCAGGAAACCACTTTTGCAGTTGTATTAGTGTGGAAAAAACACTTTTCGAACTTGTGTTGGTGTTGAAAAACCACTTTTCGCACTTGTGTTAGTGTTGAAAAAACACTTTTCGCACTTGTGTTGGTGCAGGAAACCACATTTGCACTTGTATTAGTGTGGAAAAAACACTTTTTGCACTTGTGTTAGTGTTGAAAAACCACTTTTTGCACTTGTGTTAGTGTTGAAAAATCACTTTTCGCACTTGTGTTGGTGCAGGAAACCACTTTTGCACTTGTATTAGTGTGGAAATAACACTTTTCGCACTTGTGTTAGTGTTGAAAAACCACTTTTCGCACTTGTGTTAGTGTTGAAAAACCACTTTTCGCACTTGTGTTAGTGTTGAAAAACCACTTTTCGCACTTGTGTTAGTGTTGAAAAACCACTTTTCGCACTTGTGTTGGTGCAGGAAACCACTTTTGCGCTTGTATTAGTGTGGAAAAAACACTTTTTGCACTTGTGATAGTGTTGAAAAACCACTTTTCGCACTTGTGTTAGTGTTGAAAAACCACTTTTCGCACTTGCGTTAGTGTTGAAAAACCACTTTTCGCACTTGTGTTGGTGCAGGAAACCACTTTTGCACTTGTATTAGTGTGGAAAAAACACTTTTCGCACTTGTGTTAGTGTTGAAAAACCACTTTTCACACTTGTGTTAGTGTTGAAAAACCACTTTTCGCACTTGTGTTAGTGTTGAAAAACCACTTTTCGCACTTGTGTTGGTGCAGGAAACCACTTTTGCACTTGTATTAGTGTGGAAAAAACACTTTTCGCACTTGTGTTAGTGTTGAAAAATCACTTTTCGCACTTGTGTTAGTGTTGAAAAACCTCTTTTCGCACTTGTGTTGATGCAGGAAACCACTTTTGCACTTGTATTAGTGTGGAAAAAACACTTTTCGCACTTGTGTTAGTGTTGAAAAACCACTTTTCGCAGTTGTGTTAGTGTTGAAAAACCACTTTTCGCACTTGTGTTAGTGTTGAAAAACCACTTTTCGCACTTGTGTTGGTGCAGGAAACCACTTTTGCACTTGTATTAGTGTGGAAAAAACACTTTTCGCACTTGTGTTAGTGTTGAAAAACCACTTTTCGCACTTGTGTTAGTGTTGAAAAACCACTTTTCGCACTTGTGTTAGTGTTGAAAAACCACTTTTCGCACTTGTGTTGGTGCAGGAAACCACATTTGCACTTGTATTAGTGTGGAAAAAACACTTTTTGCACTTGTGATAGTGTTGAAAAACCACTTTTGGCACTTGTGTTAGTGTTGAAAAACCACTTTTCGCACTTGTGTTAGTGTTGAAAAACCACTTTTTGCACTTGTGTTGGTGCAGGAAACCACATTTGCACTTGTATTAGTGTGGAAAAAACACTTTTTGCACTTGTGTTAGTGTTGAAAAACCACTTTTCGCACTTGTGTTAGTGTTGAAAAACCACTTTTCGCACTTGTGTTGGTGCAGGAAACCACTTTTGCACTTGTATTAGTGTGGAAAAAACACTTTTCGCACTTGTGTTAGTGTTGAAAACCACTTTTCGCACTTGTGTTAGTGTTGAAAAACCACTTTTCGCACTTGTGTTGGTGCAGGAAACCACTTTTGCAGTTGTATTAGTGTGGAAAAAACACATTTCGCACTTGTGTTAGTGTTGAAAAACCACTTTTTGCACTTGTGTTAGTGTTGAAAAACCACTTTTCGCACTTGTGTTGGTGCAGGAAACCACATTTGCACTTGTATTAGTGTGGAAAAAACACTTTTTGCACTTGTGATAGTGTTGAAAAACCACTTTTGGCACTTGTGTTAGTGTTGAAAAACCACTTTTCGCACTTGTGTTAGTGTTGAAAAACCACTTTTCGCACTTGTGTTGGTGCAGGAAACCACATTTGCACTTGTACTAGTGTGGAAAAAACACTTTTCGCACTTGTGTTAGTGTTGAAAAACCACTTTTCGCACTTGTGTTAGTGTTGAAAAACCACTTTTCGCACTTGTGTTAGTGTTGAAAAACCACTTTTCGCACTTGTGTTGGTGCAGGAAACCACTTTTGCGCTTGTATTAGTGTGGAAAAAACACTTTTTGCACTTGTGATAGTGTTGAAAAACCACTTTTCGCACTTGTGTTAGTGTTGAAAAACCACTTTTCGCACTTGTGTTAGTGTTGAAAAACCACTTTTCGCACTTGTGTTGGTGCAGGAAACCACTTTTGCACTTGTATTAGTGTGGAAAAAACACTTTTCGCACTTGTGTTAGTGTTGAAAAACCACTTTTCACACTTGTGTTAGTGTTGAAAAACCACTTTTCGCACTTGTGTTAGTGTTGAAAAACCACTTTTCGCACTTGTGTTGGTGCAGGAAACCACTTTTGCACTTGTATTAGTGTGGGAAAAACACTTTTCGCACTTGTGTTAGTGTTGAAAAACCACTTTTCGCACTTGTGTTAGTGTTGAAAAACCACTTTTTGCACTTGTGTTAGTGTTGAAAAACCACTTTTCGCACTTGTGTTGGTGCAGGAAACCACTTTTTCACTTGTATTATTGTGGAAAAAACACTTTTCACACGTGTGTTAGTGTTGAAAAACCACTTTTCGCACTTGTGTTAGTGTTGAAAAACCACTTTTCGCACTTGTGTTAGTGTTGAAAAACCACTTTTCGCACTTGTGTTGGTGCAGGAAACCACTTTTGCACTTGTATTAGTGTGGAAAAAACACTTTTTGCACTTGTGTTAGTGTTGAAAAACCACTTTTTGCACTTGTGTTAGTGTTGAAAAATCACTTTTCGCACTTGTGTTGGTGCAGGAAACCACTTTTGCACTTGTATTAGTGTGGAAATAACACTTTTCGCACTTGTGTTAGTGTTGAAAAACCACTTTTCGCACTTGTGTTAGTGTTGAAAAACCACTTTTCGCACTTGTGTTGGTGCAGGAAACCACTTTTGCACTTGTATTAGTGTGGAAAAAACACTTTTCGCACTTGTGTTAGTGTTGAAAAACCACTTTTCACACTTGAGTTAGTGTTGAAAAACCACTTTTCGCACTTGTGTTAGTGTTGAAAAACCACTTTTCGCACTTGTGTTGGTGCAGGAAACCACTTTTGCACTTGTATTAGTGTGGAAAAAACACTTTTCGCACTTGTGTTAGTGTTGAAAAACAACTATTCGCACTTGTGTTAGTGTTGAAAAACCACTTTTTGCACTTGTGTTAGTGTTGAAAAACCACTTTTCGCACTTGTGTTGGTGCAGGAAACCACTTTTTCACTTGTATTATTGTGGAAAAAACACTTTTCACACTTGTGTTAGTGTTGAAAAACCACTTTTCGCACTTGTGTTAGTGTTGAAAAACCACTTTTCGCACTTGTGTTAGTGTTGAAAAACCACTTTTCGCACTTGTGTTGGTGCAGGAAACCACTTTTGCACTTGTATTAGTGTGGAAAAAACACTTTTTGCACTTGTGATAGTGTTGAAAAACCACTTTTCGCACTTGTGTTAGTGTTGAAAAACCACTTTTCGCACTTGTGTTAGTGTTTAAAAACCACTTTTCGCACTTGTGTTGGTGCAGGAAACCACTTTTGCACTTGTATTAGTGTGGAAAAAACACTTTTTACACTTGTGATAGTGTTGAAAAACCACTTTCCGCACTTGTGTTAGTGTTGAAAAACCCTTTTTCGCACTTGTGTTAGTGTTGAAAAACCACTTTTCGCACTTGTGTTGGTGCAGGAAACCACTTTTGCATTTGTATTAGTGTGGAAAAAACACTTTTTGCACTTGTGTTAGTGTTGAAAAACCCTTTTTCGCACTTGTGTTAGTGTTGAAAAACCACTTTTCGCACTTGTGTTAATGTTGAAAAACCACTTTTCGCACTTGTGTTAGTGTTGAAAAACCACTTTTCGCACTTGTGTTGGTGCAGGAAACCACTTTTGCACTTGTATTAGTGTGGAAAAAACACTTTTCGCACTTGTGTTAGTGTTGAAAAACCACTTTTCGCACTTGTATTAGTGTTGAAAAACCACTTTTCGCACTAGTGTTGGTGCAGGAAACCACTTTTGCACTTGTATTAGTGTGGAAAAAACACTTTTCGCACTTGTGTTAGTGTTGAAAAACCACTTTTCGTACTTGTGTTAGTGTTGAAAAACCACTTTTCGCACTTGTGTTGGTGCAGGAAACCACTTTTGCACTTGTATTAGTGTGGAAAAAACACTTTTCGCACATGTGTTAGTGTTGAAAAACCACTTTTCGCACTTGAGTTAGTGTTGAAAAACCACTTTTTGCACTTGTGATAGTGCTGAAAAACCACTTTTCGCACTTGTGTTAGTGTTGAAAAACCACTTTTCGCACTTGTGTTAGTGTGGAAAAAACACTTTTCGCACTTGTGTTAGTGTTGAAAAACCACTTTTCGCACTTGTGTTGGTGCAGGAAACCACTTTTGCACTTGTATTAGTGTGGAAAAAACACTTTTCGCACTTGTGTTAGTGTTGAAAAACCACTTTTCGCACTTGTGTTAGTGTTGAAAAAACACTTTTCGCACTTTTGTTAGTGTTGAAAAACCACTTTTCGCACTTGTGTTGGTGCAGGAAACCACTTTTGCACTTGTATTAATGTGGAAAAAACACTTTTCGCACTTGTGTTAGTGTTGAAAAACCACTTTTCGCACTTGTGTCAGTGTTGAAAAACCACTTTTCGCACTTGTGTTAGTGTTGAAAAACCACTTTTCGCACTTGTGTTGGTGCAGGAAACCACTTTTGCACTTGTATTAATGTGGAAAAAACACTTTTCGCACTTGTGTTAGTGTTGAAAAACCACTTTTCGCACTTGTGTCAGTGTTGAAAAACCACTTTTCGCACTTGTGTTAGTGTTGAAAAACCACTTTTCGCACTTGTGTTGGTGCAGGAAACCACTTTTGCACTTGTACTAGTGTGGAAAAAACACTTTTTGCACTTGTGATAGTGTTGAAAAACCACTTTTCGCACTTGTGTTGGTGCAGGAAACCACTTTTGCACTTGTATTAGTGTGGAAAAAACACTTTTCGCACTTGTGTTAGTGTTGAAAAACCACTTTTCGCACTTGTGTTAGTGTTGAAAAACCACTTTTCGCACTAGTGTTGGTGCAGGAAACCACTTTTGCACTTGTATTAGTGTGGAAAAAACACTTTTCGCACTTGTGTTAGTGTTGAAAAACCACTTTTCGTACTTGTGTTAGTGTTGAAAAACCACTTTTCGCACTTGTGTTGGTGCAGGAAACCACTTTTGCACTTGTATTAGTGTGGAAAAAACACTTTTCGCACTTGTGTTAGTGTTGAAAATCCACTTTTCGCACTTGTGTTAGTGTTGAAAAACCACTTTTCGCACTTGTGTTAGTGTTGAAAAACCACTTTTCGCACTTGTGTTGGTGCAGGAAACCACTTTTGCACTTGTATTAGTGTGGAAAAAACACTTTTCGCACTTGTGTTAGTGTTGAAAAACCACTTTTCGCACTTGAGTTAGTGTTAAAAAACCACTTTTTGCACTTGTGATAGTGTTGAAAAACCACTTTTCGCACTTGTGTTAGTGTTGAAAAACCACTTTTCGCACTTGTGTTAGTGTTGAAAAACCACTTTTCACACTTGTGTTGGTGCAGGAAACCACTTTTGCACTTGTATTAGTGTGGAAAAAACACTTTTCGAACTTGTGTTGGTGTTGAAAAACCACTTTTCGCACTTGTGTTAGTGTTGAAAAAACACTTTTCGCACTTGTGTTGGTGCAGGAAACCACATTTGCACTTGTATGAGTGTGGAAAAAACACTTTTTGCACTTGTGTTAGTGTTGAAAAACCACTTTTTGCACTTGTGTTAGTGTTGAAAAATCACTTTTCGCACTTGTGTTGGTGCAGGAAACCACTTTTGCACTTGTATTAGTGTGGAAAAAACACTTTTCGCACTTGTGTTAGTGTTGAAAAACCACTTTTCGCACTTGTGTTAGTGTTGAAAAACCACTTTTCGCACTTGTGTTAGTGTTGAAAAACCACTTTTCGCACTTGTGTTGGTGCATGAAACCACTTTTGCACTTGTATTAGTGTGGAAAAAACACTTTTCGCACTTGTGTTAGTGTTGAAAAACCACTTTTCGCACTTGTGTTATTGTTGAAAAACCACTTTTTGCACTTGAGTTAGTGTTGAAAAACCACTTTTCGCACTTGTGTTGGTGCAGGAAACCACTTTTGCACTTGTATTAGTGTTGAAAAATCACTTTTCGCACTTGTGTTGGTGCAGGAAACCACTTTTGCACTTGTGTTAATGTTGAAAAACCACTTTTCGCACTTGTGTTAGTGTTGAAAAACCACTATTTGCAATTGTGTTAGTGCAGGAAACCACTTTTGCAGTTGTATTAGTGTGGAAAAAACACTTTTCGAACTTGTGTTGGTGTTGAAAAACCACTTTTCGCACTTGTGTTAGTGTTGAAAAAACACTTTTCGCACTTGTGTTGGTGCAGGAAACCACATTTGCACTTGTATTAGTGTGGAAAAAACACTTTTTGCACTTGTGTTAGTGTTGAAAAACCACTTTTTGCACTTGTGTTAGTGTTGAAAAATCACTTTTCGCACTTGTGTTGGTGCAGGAAACCACTTTTGCACTTGTATTAGTGTGGAAATAACACTTTTCGCACTTGTGTTAGTGTTGAAAAACCACTTTTCGCACTTGTGTTAGTGTTGAAAAACCACTTTTCGCACTTGTGTTGGTGCAGGAAACCACTTTTGCACTTGTATTAGTGTGGAAAAAACACTTTTCGCACTTGTGTTAGTGTTGAAAAACCACTTTTCGCACTTGTGTTAGTGTTGAAAAACCACTTTTTGCACTTGAGTTAGTGTTGAAAAACCACTTTTCGCACTTGTGTTGGTGCAGGAAACCACTTTTGCACTTGTAGTAGTGTGGAAAAAACACTTTTCGCACTTGTGTTAGTGTTGAAAAACCACTTTTCGCACTTGTGTTAATGTTGAAAAACCACTTTTCGCACTTGTGTTAGTGTTGAAAAACCACTTTTTGCAATTGTGTTAGTGCAGGAAACCACTTTTGCAGTTGTATTAGTGTGGAAAAAACACTTTTCGCACTTGTGTTAATGTTGAAAAACCACTTTTCGCTCTTGTGTTAGTGTTGAAAAACCACTTTTCGCATTTGTGTTAGTGTTGAAAAACCACTTTTCGCACTTGTGTTGGTGCAGGAAACCACTTTTGCACTTGTATTAGTGTGGAAAAAACACTTTTCGCACTTGTGTTAGTGTTGAAAAACCACTTTTCGCACTTGTGTTAGTGTTGAAAAACCACTTTTTGCACTTGTGTTAGTGTTGAAAAATCACTTTTCGCACTTGTGTTGGTGCAGGAAACCACTTTTGCACTTGTATTAGTGTGGAAAAAACACTTTTCACACTTGTGTTAGTGTTGAAAAACCACTTTTCGCACTTGTGTTAGTGTTGAAAAACCACTTTTCGCACTTGTGTTAGTGTTGAAAAACCACTTTTCGCACTTGTGTTGGTGCAGGAAACCACTTTTGCACTTGTATTAGTGTGGAAAAAACACTTTTCGCACTTGTGTTAGTGTTGAAAAACCACTTTTCGCACTTGTGTTAGTGTTGAAAAACCACTTTTCGCACTTGAGTTAGTGTTGAAAAACCACTTTTCGCACTTGTGTTGGTGCAGGAAACCACTTTTGCACTTGTATTAGTGTGGAAAAAACACTTTTCGCACTTGTGTTAGTGTTGAAAAACCTCTTTTCGCACTTGTGTTAGTGTTGAAAAACCACTTTTCGCACTTGTGTTAGTGTTGAAAAACCACTTTTCGCACTTGTGTTGGTGCAGGAAACCACTTTTGCACTTGTATTAGTGTGGAAAAAACACTTTTCGCACTTGTGTTAGTGTTGAAAAACCACTTTTCGCACTTGTGTTAGTGTTGAAAAACCACTTTTCGCACTTGTGTTGGTGCAGGAAACCACTTTTGCACTTGTTTTAGTGTGGAAAAAACACTTTTCGCACTTGTGTTAGTGTTGAAAACCACTTTTCGCACTTGTGTTGGTGCAGGAAACCACTTTTGCACTTGTATTAGTGTGGAAAAAACACTTTTCGCACTTGTGTTAGTGTTGAAAAACCACTTTTCGCACTTGTGTTAGTGTTGAAAAACCACTTTTCGCACTTGTGTTAGTGTTGAAAAACCACTTTTCGCACTTGTGTTGGTGCAGGAAACCACTTTTGCACTTGTATTAGTGTGGAAAAAACACTTTTCGCACTTGTGTTAGTGTTGAAAAACCACTTTTCGCACTTGTGTTAGTGTTGAAAAAACACTTTTCGCACTTGTGTTAGTGTTGATAAACCACTTTTCGCACTTGTGTTGGTGCAGGAAACCACTTTTTCACTTGTATTAGTGTGGAAAAAACACTTTTCGCACTTGTGTTGGTGTTGAAAAACCACTTTTCGCACTTGTGTTAGTGTTGAAAAACCACTTTTCGCACTTGTGTTAGTGTTGAAAAACCACTTTTCGCACTTGTGTTGGTGCAGGAAACCACTTTTGCACTTGTATTAGTGTGGAAAAAACACTTTTCGCACTTGTGTTAGTGTTGAAAAACCACTTTTCGCACTTGTGTTAGTGTTGAAAAACCACTTTTCGCACTTGTGTTGGTGCAGGAAACCACTTTTGCACTTGTATTAGTGTGGAAAAACACTTTTCACACTTGTGTTAGTGTTGAAAAATCACTTTTCGCACTTGTGTTAGTGTTGAAAAACCTCTTTTCGCACTTGTGTTGATGCAG
The DNA here is from genome assembly GCF_964187855.1 of Myxine glutinosa. NCBI lineage: Eukaryota > Metazoa > Chordata > Myxini > Myxiniformes > Myxinidae > Myxine > Myxine glutinosa. Next base: position 529 of record NW_027618181.1, on the reverse strand, counting down.
GAAACCACTTTTGCACTTGTATTAGTGTGGAAAAAACACTTTTCGCACTTGTGTTAGTGTTGAAAAACCACTTTTCGCAGTTGTGTTAGTGTTGAAAAACCACTTTTCGCACTTGTGTTAGTGTTGAAAAACCACTTTTCGCACTTGTGTTGGTGCAGGAAACCACTTTTGCACTTGTATTAGTGTGGAAAAAACACTTTTCGCACTTGTGTTAGTGTTGCAAAACCACTTTTCGCACTTGTGTTAGTGTTGAAAAACCACTTTTCGCACTTGTGTTAGTGTTGAAAAACCACTTTTCGCACTTGTATTGGTGCAGGAAACCACATTTGCACTTGTATTAGTGTGGAAAAAACACTTTTTGCACTTGTGATAGTGTTGAAAAACCACTTTTGGCACTTGTGTTAGTGTTGAAAAACCACTTTTCGCACTTGTGTTAGTGTTGAAAAACCACTTTCGCACTTGTGTTGGTGCAGGAAACCACATTTGCACTTGTATTAGTCGCACTTGTGTTAGTGTTGAAAAACCACTT